>NC_042986.1:32577121-32779621 GCF_901001165.1 Salmo trutta | reverse complement strand
TTTAACCCCTCAATGCCCTAACTCTACCCCATCCCTCTTCTCAGCCCTCTCCCAACAACCTACCTTGAGGGGAAAATTGTCATTCTAAAAAAAGGCACAGAGTCAGGACTAGGAGGAAATTAGAGAATAAAGCGAGGGGAAGGGTAGACGAGGAGAGGATAGATAGGAGAAGAACATGAGGAGAAGAACATGAGGAGAAGAGATGAGGAGAAGAACGAGAGAAGAGATGAGGAGAAGATATGAGAAGAGAAGAGGAGAATAGTTGAGGAGAATGAGAGGAGAAGAGATGAGGAGATGAAGGAAAGGAGAAGAGAGGCGAAGAGATGAGGAGAAGAACGAGAGGCGAAGAGATGAGGAGAAGAACAAGAGGAGAAGAGATGAGGAGAAGAATGAGAGAAGAGATGAGGAGAAGATTGAGAGGAGATGAATGAGAGGAGGAGAGATGAGGAGAAGAACAATAGGAGAGGAGAAGAGATGAGGAGAAGAACGTGAGGAGAAGAGATGAGGAGAAAAGATGAGAAGAGATGACGAGAAGAGATGAGGAAAAGAACGAGAGGAGAAGAGATGAGGAGATGAATGAGAGGAGAAGACATGAGGAGAAGAGGTGAGGAGGAGAACGAGAGGAGAAGAGATGAGAAGAACAAGAGGAGAAAAGATGAGGAGAAGAATGAGAGGAGAAGAGATGAGAAGAGATGAGTAATGTGATGGAAGAGGGTTAGATGGTGTTTGCATAAAGAACCTTTACTTGTGTGTGTGTGTGTGTGTATGTGTGTGGGTTGGCTTAGCGGGGGCGTAGAGTGGGAACCAGTAATGTTCCATGTGGGCTGCCTTGTCTCACCCCTGTGCCTGGCCAAAGTTGATGACACGCACACCAACACACACACACCGACACACCGACACACCGACACACACACACACACACACACACACACACACACACACACACACACACACACACACACACACACACACACAGCATCTGTGTAACCACATCATAGACACACACAGAAAGATACATCAGAGGGAGGCATGGTCTGAATTAGCCCACTCTGTGAACACCGGCCAGTGGCTATTTTTAGTCCAACAGCAAGGCTTGTATTTCTCACGAGAGACAGACGCCAGATGTATTTGAGTCCAAGGGGGCATCTGTCTGTGTATGACTCAATGATGTGCATGTAAACTTGACGTTCCCACTCACTGTTTTTCAATTTTTAATTTTTTTGTCATATCATTGTGTTTTGTTCTCTAGTAGTCTGCTTACTTGAGGGCTGGAAAGTGCAGTTGTGTTTTCAGCCTGGATTTCACACTGGCACACACTTCCACTGGCAACAGGCCTCACACACTCTCCTCACTCGCCATCTCTCTCTCCCCCTCTCCCTCTCTCTCTCTCTCTCTCTCCCTCCCTCCCTCCCTTTACTGCCTCTCCTCACCACCTGTAACTTATCCTCTCTCCAGTGAGGACTGCCTGACTGCAGTTATAAACACTCTACATGATGGAGCAGCAGAATATTGAACTTACTTTCTGAAGTTATTTCATAGTGAGTGCTACTGTGAGAATGTGAGTTAGTAGTTATTACCAATAACATAACCTCCTCCTCTTGATACTGATGCTCTTTAACCAGACTACACTATACTGTGTATACAAAGTATGTGGACACTTTCTGAAGTCACTGTATGTTTAAGAGTGGCCTTTTTGCAGATTAAAACCTTACATTTTCGGTTGATTGACAATGGATCTGTCACGACTTCCGCCGAAGTCGGCTCCTCTCCTTGTTCGGGCGGCGTTCGGCGGTCGACGTCACCGGCTTTCTAGCCATCACCGCTCCACTTTTCCATTGTTCCATTTGTTTTGTCTTATTCCCTGCACACCTGGTTTACATCCCCTAATCACACTGCATGTATTTATTCCTCTGTTCCCCCCCATGTCTTTGTGTGAAATTGTTTTTGTTACGTGTTCGTGTGTACACGCCAGGCTGGGTTTTTCCCCGTTAGTCCATGGCTTTTCACGAGGGACGTTTATTGTACAACATTTGCTCATTTTTTGTGACTGTTTCGCACATTGAACTTTTACCTTTGGCTGGAGGTTTTGACGCAGTGGCGTCTGTCTGTTTTATTGCCTCTGCCTTAATAGAGTGTGCGCCTGTTCACAGCTCTCTGCTCTCCTGCACCTGACTTCTCCACCAGTAGCGCACACCTTGACAGGATCCCTGTTTATGGTATCCTCGTTTTTACATGAGTTTGATACAATTTCAATTTCATTCTCCAGAAAAGGCAGATCTTATATTACAGCAAATAATATGGTAAAACTCCAATGTACTGATGAAGAAATGTATTTACAAGACGGGTAAAATATTTCTGAAAGACATTGTGAACAAGAATGGTAAAATTATGTCACACAAGCAACTAACAACAGTGTATGGAGGTGCATGATCAATACAAAATTGTAACCAACTCATCGCGGCTCCGCGATCAAAGAATTATTCTGTCTGCCAACCATTAAAAATCATAAATGGCTTAAAATGATTAGTATAATTCGAAAAAAATATATCTGTTTAACTTAAAGTCGAAGGGTTTTACAGCAATACTGTATTAAATTCAAGTCAGTTGGGAACATGTTTTGGATGTCCCAATACCTTGGCATCGGGTCTATGAACTGACATACACTGAGTAAGAAAAACATTCAGAACACCTGCTCTTTCCATGACATAGACTGATTGTGTACGTGTGAATGGACAAGACAATCTGGCCTTAATTGCCATGTACTCTTATAATCTCCACCTGGCACAAACAGAAGAGGACTGGTCACCCCTCAGAGCCTGGTTCATCTCTAGGTTTCTTACTAGGTTCCTGCCTTTCTAGGGAGTTTTTCCTAGACACCGTGCTTCTACATCTGCATTACTTGATGTTTGGGATTTTAGGCTGGGTTCATGTACAAGCACTTTGTGTCATGTGCTGATGTAAAAGCGCTTCATAAATGCATTTGATTGATTGATTGAAGTGCCTTTGGACGGGTTATGGTAGTAGGTTCCAGGCTCACCGATTTGTGTCAAGAAATGCAATGCTGCTGGGTGAATCACGCTCAACAGTTTCCAGTGTGTATTAACAATGGTCCACCACCCAAAGGACATCCAGCCAAGTTGACACAACTGTGGCAAGCATTGGAGTCAACATGGACCAGCATCCCTGTGGAACACTTTAGACACCTTTTGGAGTCCATGCCTCAACGTATTGAGGCTATTCTGAGGTTAAAAGGGTGGAGCAGGGGCATCTCAATATTAGGAATGTGTTCATAATGTTTGGTATATTCAGTGTATAAAACAACAGTTGACACATCAATCCGTTCATTTCAATTTAAGCTATTATGTAAAATACTTGGAAAAAGAATGCTCAATATATGGGGCATTGAACAGTCAACCTTGTGCAGACTCTGCCACCTGGAAACAGAATCTATAGAACATATTTTCTGGTACTGTCCATCGGTGGCTCGCTTTCTGAGTCAGGTCCAGGAATGGTTGTTACAGTACTATGATAGAAAGTGAACTTCTTAGGAGCACTTTGAGGAGGGACGGAGGGGGAGGGAGGTTGGGGAAACAAGAGCAATGGGAGAGCGAGGGAGGAGGAAAGAGAGGCAGAAGGAGAGAGAGGCAGGAGGAGAGTGAGGCAGGAGGAAAGGAAAGCAGTAGGAGAGAGAGGCAGGAGGAGAGAGAGGCAGGAGAGGGAGGCAGGAGGAGAGGAAGGCAGGAGGAGTGAAAGGCAGTAGGAGAGAGAGGCAGTAGGAGAGGGAGGCAGGAGGAGAGAGAGGCAGGAGGAGCAGAAGGCAGGAGGAGAGGAAGGCAGGAGAGGAAGGCAGTAGGAGAGGAAGGCAGTAGGAGAGAAAGGCAGTAGGAGAGAGAGGCATTAGGAGAGAGAGGCAGTAGAAGAGAGAGGCAGGAGAAGATGAAGGCAGTAGGATAGAGAGGCAGTAGGAGAGAAAGGCAGGAGAGGAGAGAGGCAGGATAGGAAGAAGGCAGTAGGAGAGAGAGGCAAGAGCGGAGAGAGGCAGGACAGGAGAGAAGCAGCAGAGGTGAGAGGCGGGATGAGAGTGAGGCAGGAGAGGTGAGAGGCAGGAGGAGGGAGATGCAGGAGAGGAGGAAGGCAGGAGGATATAGAGGAGGATAGCAAGAGAGGCAGGATAGTGAGAGAGGCAGGAGAGGTAGAGGAGATAAGGCGAGGGAAGAAGGAGAGACAGATGGATCCCCAGTGGTGAAGGGAACACAGCCTCCTCTGAGCCCCCTCAGGTGGGCACAACCTTGGCCCTCTCCTGCCCCCATCCTGCCCCCCCTCGCCACGCCCAGAGGGGTACCCAGGCATCCTGCAGGCAGGCAGCTGTTTTTTGGGGTGTCCTCTCCTTAACCCCTTATCCCTCACCACTCACCCCAGGGAAGGGACAGGGACAAGCCCCCCCCCACTACTGCTGCTGGTACCCCAGCCAGCCTCAATCTGTGGGACACCGAAGGACATCCTCTGATCACAACACACTTACAAAGGATACAGAGGATAGCACTGAGAGATGGAGTTAGAAAAGACATATGTCTGGATATAATGCAGTCCAGAGTAAGCAGGGAATGAGAGGTGTGTGGACAAGGTGTGTGAGTGTGTGTGAGTGTGGACAAAGTGTATGTGTGTGTGTGTGGACAAAGTGTGGGTGTGCGTGGGTGCGTGCGTGTGGTCTGTCTCATGACCAGGGCCTGCTCTGTGTTTACAGACCTCTGTTTTCTTGACTGTAACTCAGGCCGGCCTCCCACCGTGCACCTCTCACCACACAGCTCACAGAGGATAAACAATATTCACGGCCAAGGGTAAAAAACCCTGAGTTTCACCTCAACTACCGCCCTCTACACCAGCTGTGGGAGGCCAGAGCAGGGGCTGTGTGAGGTGTGTGTGTGCAAATGTCAGTGTGTGAGGGAGAGAGCAAAAGACTGTGTGTGTGTAGGTGTGGGCGGCAGTGTGTGTCTGTGACTGGGGTTGCAGGACGGGTGACTGTTGGATTATGAGGTTGTCACCTTGCCCTGACCCCAGACCCCAGTCATATTGCTGTTTTATCATCATAGAGTTGGCCCTGTGAAATCCCCTTCTGACTGCTCTGTTTGCTTTGTTCTCTGTGCTGTATTTGTAAGGGGAGAGGCAAAGGTGAAAAGGATGTGCTGCTTACCGGCAGTAGGGAAAATTCCCTGGAAAACTATGAGAGCCATCCTTTGAAGAGTGAGTGGTTGTATGTTTGTGTGAAAGGGTGTGTGTGATTATGATTCAACTTTTCACTAAGGAACATAACAGTAAGTCTTGAATATTCTTGTATGTTCTCTCCGCTGTATGGTTTCTGTTGTGTGCATATGGCATTTCTTGTCCCGTGACTTCACAGTTACATGTTCTTTGTGTGTGAGTGCTGTTTGGGTCTGTTCCTTCCCCCTTTTAACTTTCATATGGATGAAAAGTGTCTGGGTTTCTTTATATCCGTTTCTTCTGTTAGTCATATTAACCCACAAAAGACGAAGACGAAGATGTACAGCAAGTTGGTATGAAGCTTTATTGACACAGATCTAAAATGGAAATAAACTGGGCTTAGCTAGATCAATCACCATAGTATTATATGTTGACCAGCAGATGAACATTCCTTTGGCATAGTATAAAGTGGAACTGACAGCGTTTTAACTACTTTGCAGATATGAACCAAACAGACAATTATGCTTCAAAACAGGGGGCGGCAGGTATACTAGCGGTTAGAGTGTTGGACTAGTAACCGGAAGGTTGCAAGATTGAATCCCCAAGGTGAAAATCTGTTGTTATGCCCCTGAACAAGGCAGTTAACCCACTGTTCCTAGGCCGTCATCGAAACTAAGAATTTGTTCTTAAAACCTGTTAGGGCTAGGGGGCAGTATTGACACGGCCGGATAAAAAAACGTACCCGATTTAATCTGGTTACTACTCCTGCCCAGTAACTAGAATATGCATATAATTATTGGCTTTGGATAGAAAACACCCTAAAGTTTCTAAAACTGTTTGAATGGTGTCTGTGAGTATAACAGAACTCATATGGCAGGCAAAACCCTGAGACAAATCCTGACAGGAAACTGAAATCTGATGTGTGGATATCACTTCAAACATTTGCCATTGAAACACACAGGGGCTTGTGGATCATTTAGCACTTCCTATGGCTTCCACTAGATGTCCCCAGTCTTTACAAAGTGGTTTGAGTCTCCTACTATCAAAATTGACTGAAAGAGAGCCTGTTTATCTTGGTCACAGGGGATGGGCCATTACCATTGTGACGTCGGCGCCCATGGGTACTCTCACTTTTCGAAACGTTTTGAAAGACAATGCAACCGTCCCAATGGAATATTATTGAAACCCTGGTTGAAAAAGCCCCTAAAGATTTATGTTATACAACGTTTGACATGTTTGAACAAACTTAAATATATATTTTTTGCTCATTCCTGACGACAAGTCAGACGCACACGGTACATTTTCACTAGCCTTCGGAGCGCTAACACTATTGGGACATAAATTATTAACTTTTTTGAACAAAACTACATTTGTTATGGACCTGGGATTCCTAGAAGTGCCTTTTGATAAAGATAATCAAAGGTAAGGGATTATTTACAATAGTATTTTTGATGGTTGATCGTTCCAAGATGGCTCCAACATTTATAGCCTAGACTTTTTTTCTGGGCATACCACGTCGTTTATTGCAAAATGTGATTTCCCAGTAAAGTTATTTTTAAATCTGGCAAAGAGATGGCATTCAAGACATGTTAATCTATAAGTCTTTGAATGACAACATTACATTTTAACAATGTTTTCGAATAGTAATTTTGTAAATTGTAGCGCTAATAAACCGGAAGCATTTGAGGCAAAAGATTTTCTGAACGTCATGCACCGATGTAAAATGCTGTTTTTATATATAAATATGAACTTTATCGAACAAATGCATGTGTTGTGTAACATGATGTCCTAGGAGTGTCATCTGATGAAGGTTGTCAAAGGTTAGTGCTGCATTTAGCTGTGTTTTGGGTATTTGTGATGCATGCTAGTTGCTTTGAAAATGGCTGTGTGATTATTTCTGGCTGGGTACTCTGCTGACATAATCTAATGTTTTGCTTTTGCTGTAAAGCCTTTTTGAAATCGGACAACGTGGTTCGATTCAGGAGAGGTGTATCTATAAAACGGTGTAAAATAGTCATATGTTTGAGAAATTGAAGTTATAGCATTTATGAGGTTTTGCATTTAGCGCGACGCGATTCCACTGGCTGTTGATTAGGGTGGGACGCAAGCGTCCCACTGGCCCAGAGAGGTTAACTGACTTGACTAGTCAAAGGTAAAAAAACTTTGAGGTTTTAAAAATAGGTTATATTTGACTCAAAATTCCATGATGTACACCAAAGCATTGTTGGCAGAATAAATGGATGCAGTTCAATGCATGATTAATATAATTCACCAATACATTAATTGGTAGTCCCAAAAAATATTGCTATCAGTGTCAGTAGTTGCTAGGAGTGGTGGTAGGAGTCAGGCGCAGAGAGCAGAGGTAAGGAACTTTGTGTTTATTAAATAAAACACAACACGATCGACGCCAACACAACCGGCGTGGAAAAAATGCAAAGTGCCCAGAACAGGTGCACAGCATGCATAAAAGATAACAGTAGTAGATCGCCAGCACATCCAAATACAAAAACACAACCTGACGCTAAATAATCCCGCACAACACTGGGCGGGCTAACCAGGCTTAAATAACCAAAATCAATAAACCAAATGAGGGACAGGTGCAAACAATAAGACATACCAAACGAAAAGGAAAAAAGGATCAGCGGCGGCTAGTAGGTCGGTGACGACGACCGCCGAGCGCCGCCCGAGCAGGCAGGGGAGCCACCTTCGGTGGGATTCGTGACAGTACCCCCCTCCTGACGCGCGGCTCCCGCAGCGCGCCGCCACCGACCTCGAGGGCGACCCGGAGGACGAGGTGCAGGGCGATCCCCATGAAGGCGGTGGAACTCCCTCAGTAGTGGGGGGTCCAAAATGTCCCTCCTGGGTACCCAGCACCTCTCCTCCGCGCCGTACCCCTCCCAGTCGACGAGGTACTGTAGGCCCCCCCCCCCGAAGTCTGGAGTCCAGAATGGCGCGTATCCTATACGCCGGGGACCCCCCAATGTCCAGCGGGGGGGGAGGAACCTCCGGCACCTCACCTTCCTGCATGGGACCAGCCACCACCGGCCTGAGGAGAGACACATGAAACGAGGGGTTAATACGGTAGTAAGATGGAAGTTGTAATCGGTAACACACCTCGTTTATCCTCCTCAGGACTTTAAACGGCCCTACACACTGCGGACCCAGCTTCCGGCAGGGCAAGCGGAGGGGCAGGTTTCTAGCCGAGAGCGAGACTCGATCCCCTGGTGCAAACACAGGGGTCTCACTGCGGTGCTGGTCAGCGCTCTTCTTTTGCCGTCCACTCGCCTTGGTGAGTGCGTCCTTGACGGCTCTCCATGTGTCCTTCGAGCGCTGCACCCAATCCTCCACCGCAGGAGCCTCGGTCTGGCTCTGGTGCCATGGAGCCAGGACCGGCTGGTAGCCCAACACGCACTGGAACGGTGACATGTTGGTAGATGAGTGCCGTAGAGAATTTTGGGCTATTTCTGCCCATGGCACGTATCTCGCCCATTCTCTGGGCCGGTCCTGGCAATACGTCCTTAGAAACCTACCCACCTCTTGGTTCACCCTCTCCACCTGCCCATTACTCTCGGGGTGGAAACCCGAGGTCAGGCTGACCGAGACCCCCAAACGTTCCATGAACGCCCTCCAAACTCTGGACGTGAACTGGGGACCCCGATCAGAAACGATGTCCTCGGGCACCCCGTAGTGCCGGAAGACATGGGTAAACAGTGCCTCCGCAGTCTGCAGAGCCGTAGGGAGACCGGGCAACGGGATGAGACGACAGGACTTCGAGAACCGATCCACAACGACCAGGATAGTGGTGTTCCCCTGAGATACGGGAAGGTCAGTGAGGAAGTCCACTGACAAGTGTGACCACGGCCGCTGTGGAACGGGGAGGGGGTGTAATTTCCCTCTAGGCAGGTGTCGAGGAGCCTTGCTCTGAGCGCACACCGAGCAGGAGGAAACATAGAACCGCACGTCTTTACCCAAGGTGGGCCACCAGTACTTCCCCCTCAGGTTCCGCACTGTCCTCTCAATCCCAGGGTGACCCGAAGAGGGGAGATTATGGGCCCATCGAATCAATCGATCACGGAGACCAAGCGGTACGTACTGAACACCTGCCGGACACTGCGATGGTGCAGGTTCCGACCGTAACGCCCGCTCGATCTCCGCGTCCAGCTCCCATACCACCGGAGCTACCAAACACGACGCCGGAAGAATGGGAGCCGGATCGATGGCCCTCTCCTCGGTGTCATATAGGCGGGACAGTGCGTCGGCCTTCGTGTTCTGTGAACCTGGCCGATAAGAGATCGTGAACCGGAAACGGGTAAAGAACATGGCCCACCTGGCCTGACGCGGATTCAGTCTCCTAGCTGCCCGGATGTACTCGAGATTACGGTGGTCAGTCCAGATGAGGAAAGGGTGCCTAGCCCCCTCAAGCCAATGTCCCCACACCTTCAGAGCCTTGACCACAGCTAACAACTCCCTGTCCCCCACGTCATAGTTCTGCTCCGCCGGCCCCAGCTTCCTAGAAAAGAAAGCGCACGGGCGGAGTTTGGGTGGCGTGCCCGAGCGCTGTGATAGCACGGCCCCCACCCCAGTCTCGGACGCGTCCACCTCCACTATGAATGCCAAAGAGGGATCCGGATGAGCCAGCACTGGAGCAATGGTAAACAGCTCCTTCAGGCGACTGAACGCTCTGTTCGCCTCTGTTGACCAGCGCAAGCGCGCCGGACCCCCCTTCAGCAGTGAGGTAATGGGAGCCGCAACTTGACCAAAGCCCCGGATAAACCTCCGGTAGTAATTGGCAAACCCTAAAAACCGCTGCACCTCCTTTACCGTGGTCGGAGTCGGCCAATTACGCACGGCTTTAACGCGGTCATCCTCCATCACCACCCCCGAGGTGGAAATGCGATACCCCAGGAAGGAAACGGCTCGTTTGAAAAATTCACATTTCTCAGCCTTGACGTACAGGTCATTCTCCAGCAGTCGTCCAAGCACCTTGCACACCAGGGAGACATGCGCGGCGCGGGTGGCGGAATAAATCAGGATGTCGTCAATATACACCACCACCCCCTGCCCGTGCAGGTCCCTGAGAATCTCGTCAACAAAGGATTGAAAGACGGCTGGAGCATTCTTTAACCCGTACGGCATGACGAGGTACTCATAGTGGCCCGATGTGGTACTGAATGCGGTTTTCCACTCGTCTCCTCCCCGGATACGCACCAGATTGTAAGCGCTCCTGAGGTCCAGTTTCGTGAAAAACCGCGCGCCGTGAAATGATTCCACCGCCGTAGCGATGAGAGGTAGTGGGTAACTGAACCCTACTGTGATGGAATTTAGACCTCTATAATCAATGCACGGGCGCAAACCTCCATCCTTTTTCTTCACGAAAAAGAAACTCGAGGAGACGGGTGACATGGAGGGCCGTATATACCCCTGTCTCAGAGATTCCGTGACATATGTCTCCATAGCCAACGTCTCCTCTTGTGGCAATGGGTACACGTGACTCCTGGGAAGTGTAGAGTTTACCTGGAGGTTTATCGCACAATCCCCTCGTCGATGAGGTGGTAATCGAGTCGCCCTCTTCTTACAGAAGGCGATAGCCAAATCGGCATATTCTGAGGGAATGCGCACTGTGGAAACCTGGTCTGGACTCTCCACCGTCGTCGCACCGATGGAAACTCCCTTACACCTGCCTGAGCACTCCTCTGACCACCCTCTGAGAACCCCCTGTCTCCACGAAATATTGGGATTGTGATTGGCCAGCCAGGGAATCCCCAGCACCACTGGAAACGCAGGAGAATCAATGAGGAAGAGACTAATCCGTTCCCCATGATCCCCCTGCGTTACCATGTCCAGTGGCACCGTGGCCTCCCTGACCAGTCCTGACCCTAATGGTCGGCTATCTAAGGAGTGCACGGGGAAAGGTTGGTCCAACGATACAAGGGGAATCCCTAGCCTTAATGCGAGCCCACGATCCATAAAGTTTCCAGCTGCGCCTGAATCGACTAGCGCCTTATGCTGGAAAGAGGGAGAAAACAAGGGGAAAGTTACTAAAACGAACATGTGACCAACAGGGGGCTCTGGGTGAGGTTGGTGCTTACTCACCTGAGATGGACGAGGAGTG
Source organism: Salmo trutta (assembly GCF_901001165.1). Taxonomy (NCBI): domain Eukaryota; kingdom Metazoa; phylum Chordata; class Actinopteri; order Salmoniformes; family Salmonidae; genus Salmo; species Salmo trutta. Next base: position 32,768,310 of record NC_042986.1, on the reverse strand, counting down.
CTCCGCCTGCCATCCCGATTCCCAGAAGAGCTCCCCCAGCACCGGTCGGTAGTGTGTCCTCTCCGACCACACTGGGGACAAGGGGAGCCTCCTCCTCCGGTTCCCCTGGACGCGGCCCCCCCTAGCTCCATAGGAATGGGAGCTGGAGGACCTGGAGGTGGAACCAACAGGGCCCCGTCTGGACGCCCGCGCGCAGCCAGCAGATTGTCAAGACGAATGGACATGTCGATCAGTTCATCAAGTGACAGGGTAGTGTCCCGACAGGCTAGCTCACGGCGGACGTCCTCCCGGAGGCTACACCTATAGTGGTCCATCAAGGCCCTGTCGTTCCACCCCGCTCCAGCAGCCAAGGTCCGGAAATCCAGAGCAAAGTCCTGTGCGCTCCTCGTCTCCTGACGCAGGTGGAACAGCCGTTCATCCGCCGCCCGGCCTTCAGCTGGGTGGTCGAACACGGCCCGGAAACGGCGGGTGAACTCGGGGTAATGATCCCTTGCCGAGTCTGGACCATACCACACTGCGTTGGCCGCCTCCAGGGCACGTCCCGTTAAGCAGGAGACGAGGACGCTTACGCTCTCCTCTCCCGAGGGAGTTGGATGAACGGTAGCCAGGTACAAATCCAACTGTAGCAGGAACCCTGGCACCCAGCCGCCGCTCCATCGTACTCCCTGGGGAGAGCCAGGCGTAGGGCTCCGGGTCCGGACGTCGGTGGAGGGGTAGATGGTGGAGGGGGATTTGGGGCTGGGGATGCGGTAGGGAGGCCACTCCTCTCCCATCGGTCCATCCTTTCCATCATCTGCTCCATCGCTGAGCCGATTCGGTGGAGGATGGTGGTATGGTGAAGGACCCGTTCCTCCATCGATGGGAGAGGAGGGGAGGCTGCTCCTGCTGACTCCATAGTTGGTGCGGGATTCTGTCAGTAGTTGCTAGGAGTGGTGGTAGGAGTCAGGCGCAGAGAGCAGAGGTAAGGAACTTTGTGTTTATTAAATAAAACACAACACGATCGACGCCAACGCAACCGGCGTGGAAAAAATGCAAAGTGCCCAGAACAGGTGCACAGCATGCATAAAAGATAACAGTAGTAGATCGCCAGCACATCCAAATACAAAAACACAACCTGACGCTAAATAATCCCGCACAACACTGGGCGGGCTAACCAGGCTTAAATAACCAAAATCAATAAACCAAATGAGGGACAGGTGCAAACAATAAGACATACCAAACGAAAAGGAAAAAAGGATCAGCGGCGGCTAGTAGGTCGGTGACGACGACCGCCGAGCGCCGCCCGAGCAGGCAGGGGAGCCACCTTCGGTGGGATTCGTGACAATCAGGTTGTAAATCACAGATGGCTTGATACATTGTTTGCTGGCTCCACCCATTCGAGATGCGCTGTTTCAGTTTCAATGACCCAATATTTTTAACAAAAACGGATGACTCTAACTAAAGCTGGGAATGTCAATACAATCAAACTAGCAAGGACAATGATCACAAGTCAGTCATAACGTGGCGAATGGGCTAGCGTACATGCGTCAAACAAGGCCAGCGGGCCGAATAGGAGACACAAGCGACTTTAAATGAGTCATCTACTTTATGAAATTACAATGACTTACGGTGAATTAAACTTCAATTGCGCTGCTTCCTTGTGTCCCATTTACAGCGCACCGCAGAGGAAAGGTGTACAGATTGACACATGCCACAGTCCTAGCTGGGCTACTGAAATGTTGCAGTCCGGCTTCGGTTTTTAAAGCTTGACAATGAATAACCAAAAAACAAAACACCATTCAAAAGAGAAACATGTAGGCCTATTACAGCAACATTTGAGCAGTAGTCTAGGCTGGCTACTCACCTACAATACATTATGAGTGCGCCATACAGCAATGCTGCATTCAACGGCACCGATGATCCATGCAGTGCAAAACATTTTATTTATTTATTTGGAGTTATTAAATACTTTTTGATTAAGGTCACAGCATATTATGCACATCTGTAAGTATTGCAGAAAAGGCTGGAGAAATATAATTTCTCTCTTGTTTAAATATACTAAAATGTTATATACAGCATCCTATGTACATCGGTGTACATAAAGGGAAATATTTTTCTAATAAAACAATGGCCAGTCTGGCCCGTGAATTCTTGTGTTTTGTAGAGAAGACGCAGGGAGTCAGGATGCAGGTGCAGTCGGTGAGTTTAATTAGAACTAACAGCGTGAATACACAAACAACGTGCGGCTCCAGCCGCAGGATGACACCAGCCAGGAGGACGGCCCAGGAGGACGGCATTCTCTCAACCAGCTTCATGATGTACTAACCTGGAGTAATTTTCCAACAGTCTTGAATGAGTTCCCACATATGCTGAGCATGTGTTGGCTGCTTATCCTTCACTCTGCAGTCCAACTCATACCAAAACATCTCAATTGGGTTAAGGTTGGGTGATTGTGGAGGCCAGGTCATCTGATACAGCACTCCATCATCCTTCTTGGTCAAATAGCCCTTACACAGCCTGGAGGTGTGTTTTGGGTCATTGTGGGACTAAGTGCAAACCAAATGCGATGGCATATCGCTGCAGTATGCTGTGGTAGCCATGCTGGTTAAGTGTGCCTTGAATTATAAATAAATCACAGACAGTGTCACCAGCAAAGCACCCCCACACCATAACACCTCCTCAATGCTTCACGGTGGGAACCACACATGCGGATATCATCCGTTCAACTACTACATCCGTTCAACTGCGCCTCACAAACACACAGTGGTTGGAACCAAAAGGACAGATTTCCACCGATCTAATGTCCATTGCGCTTGTTTCTTGGCCCAAGGAAGTCTCTTCACATTCGTGTCCTTTAGTAGTGGTTTCTTTTCAGCAATTCGACCATTAAGGCCTGATGTATCTGTTACTTGAACTCTGAAGCATTTATTTGGGCTGCAATCTGAGGTGCACTTAATTGCCGGTTTCTGAGGCTGGTAACTCTAATTAATTTATTCTCTGCAGCAGAGGTAACTCTGGGTCTTCCTTTCGTGTAGCGATCCTCATGAGATAGTTTCATCATTGTGCTTGATGGTTTTTATGACTGCACTTGACGACACTTTCAAAGTTCTTGAAATTTTCTGGATTAACTGACCTTCATTTCTTAAAGTAATGATGGACTGTCGTTTCTCTTTGTTTATTTGAGCTGTACTTTCCATAATATGGACTTGGTCTTTTACCAAAATGGGCTCTCTTCTGTATACCACCCCTACCTTGTCACAACACAACTAATTGGCTCAAACGCTTTAAGAATGAAAGAAATTACACAAATTAACAAGGCACACCTGTTAATTGAAATGCATTCCAGGTGACTACCTCATGAAGTTGGTTGACTACCTCATCAGTCACTGGCTTTATCAATAAGTGCATCGAGGACGTCGTCCCCACAGTGACTGAATGTACATACCCCAACCAGAAGCCATGGATTACAGGCAACATTCACACTGAGCTAAAGGGTAGAGCTGCCGCTTTCAAGGTGCGGGACTCTAACCCGGAAGCTTACAAGAAATCTTGCTATGCCATGCGACAAACCATCGAACAGGCAAAGCGTCAAAACAGAGCTAAGATTGAATCAGACTACACCGGCTCCGACGCTCGTCTTATGTGGCAGGGCTTGCAAACTATTTCAGACTACAAAGGGAAGCATAGCCTCGAGCTGCCCAGTGACACGAGCCTACCAGACGAGCTAAATCACTTCTATGCTCGTTCGAGGCAAGCAACACAGAGGCATGCATGAGAGCACCAGCTGTTCCGGACGACTGTGTGATCACGCTCTCCGTAGCCGACATGAGTAAGACCTTTAAACAGGTCAACATACACAAGGCTGTGGGGCCAGACGGATTACCAGCACGTGTGCTCCGGGCATGTGCTGACCAACTGGCAGGTGTCTTCACTGACATTTTCAACATGTCCCTGATTGAGTCTGTAATACCAACATGTTTCAAGCAGACCACCATAGTCCCTGTGTCCAAGAACACAAAGACAACCTGCCTAAATGACTACAGACCCGTAGCACTCACGTCCGTCGCCTTGAAGTGCTTTGAAAGGTTGGTAATGGCTCACATCAACACCATTATCCAAGAAACCCTAGACCCACTCCAATTTGTATACCGCCCAAACAGATCCACAGATGGTGCAATCTCTATTGCACTCCACACTGCCCTTTCCCACCTGGACAAAAGGAACACTTATGTGAGAATGCTATTCATTGACTACAGCTCAGCGTTCAACACCATAGTACCCTCAAAGCTTATCACTAAGCTAAGGATCCTGGGACTAAACACCTCCCTCTGCAACTGGATCCTGGACTTCCTGACGGGCCGCCCCCAGGTGGTGAGGGTAGGTAGCAACACATTTGCCACACTAATCCTGAACACTGGAGCTCCCCAGGGGTGCGTGCTTAGTCCCCTCCTGTACTCCCTGTTCACCCATGACTGCATGGCCAGGCACAACTCCAACACCATCATTAAGTTTGCAGACGACACAACAACGGTAGGCCTGATCACTGACAACAACGAGACAGCCTATAGGGAGGAGGTCAGAGACCTGGCCGGGTGGTGCCAGAATAACAACCCATCCCTCAACGTAACCAAGACTAAGGAGATGATTGTGGACTACAGGAAAAGGAGGACCGAGCACGCCCCCATTCACATCAACGGGGCTGTAGTGGAGCAGGTTGAGAGCTTCAAGTTCCTTGGTGTCCACATCAACAACAAACTAGAATGGTCCAAACACACCAAGACAGTCGTGAAGAGGGCACAACAAAGCCTATTCCCCCTCAGGAAACTAAAAAGATTTGCCATGGGTCCTGAGATCCTCAAAAGGTTCTACAGCTGCAACATCGAGAGCATCCTGACTGGTTGCATCACTGCCTGGTACTGCAATTGCGGAATCTCTGAGAGGTGCGTGGGCTGCCATAATCAACACCTCATCTTCGGAGCCCAGGGAACTGTGGGTTAACTGCCTTGCTCAGCAACCTTTCGATTACTGGCCAAACGCTCTAACCACTAGGCTACCTGCTTCCCCTAGTCACTTTAATAATGTTTACATACTGCTTTACTCATCTCATATGTATATACTATATTATATTCTACTCTTGTAGAAACACCATGAGGTGCAGTCAGCTAGTGAAATCGGCAGGGAGTCAGGAAGCAGGTGCAGTCGGTGAGTTTAATAAGAATGAACATAGCGTGAATACATAAAAAAGAGTAGCGTCTGAACATGAACACAGACACGATACTGCCTGATGTGTAATAATAACGGAGTGCTAGATAAAGGGGTAGTAATCACGGAAGTGATGAGGCGCAGGTGTGCGTAATGAAGGTTACCAGGTGTGCGTAAGGATGGGTTGCCAGGACCGGTGGTTAGTAGACCGGCGATGTTGAGCACCTGAGAGGGGGAACGGGTGAAGAAGTGACATGTTTTTTCAATATGGCCCATGCGCTGATTGAGTTTGACACCCCTGGGATAGCGTATCTATTTATGTAGCTAGCTATTTATTTTGCAAGCTATAAACACGGAGCCTAACGTTAGCTAGCTAGCTGCTAAGAGGATGTCATGTCATTGGGGGAGTGACCAACTTTTCCCCCTCATATCATTTTACAGTGCCTACAGCTAGAGATGCAGGTGTCATTTGGTTAGTGTACCACCCCGTATTATCGGCATTTTTTTTTTTGCAACAGCCTTTACAAAATATATTACCTTTAACAGTGTTATCTTGTGATTATTGGAGTCGTAAAAATTTTAGCTAATGGGTTAGCAATTAGCATGTTTGACATTTCAGTGGAAATACTACTATCAACTTTTTGATAAGCGGCTTAGCAAAAGAAATACATCCTGTATTATCGGCATACCAGTTATTGGCCACTTTACTATCTTACATTTTTACATTTTAGTCATTTAGCAGACGCTCTTATCCAGAGCGACTTACAGTAGTGAATGCATACATTTCATCAATTTTTCTTCCTTTTTTTCCCCGTACTGGTCCCCTGTGGGAATTGAACCCAAAACCCTGGCGTTGTAAACACCATGCTCTACCAACTGAGCCACAGTTACAAGATATATCGATTTAAATTTTGTTCAAAAATGAGACACAAACCTCATATTCGAAGGGTTTACTAGAAAGTTGACCAGTTTGCTAGCCTTCCAGGGGGAAAGATATGACTTGCCTGTCAACTTTTCATTGCGTAGTCCATCCGCCCTCCTGTGCACTCTTAAAAAATGGTTCTTCACCAACATATTCAGTGTTGTAACCAAATAATGTCTCATAATTTGTTTTACAGATTAATCTTATGTTTTGAGAAAGTAGATAACAGTTTAATATTAAAACACAAATGAGTATAAATAATTTACATCAAATACATAACAAAAAAACTGTGCAGTGACATAAACAATTAAATCACTGTTGGAGTGTTGCTGAGATGCACTTGGAAAGTAAAGGAAGAAATACACAAGATGGGTTGAATAAATATATATTATATATATATTTTTTAAATAAATAATTTCATTTGAAAACAAACAAAACATACAATTAAATCTTGACCTCCATCCCTATATTGTCAAAAAATTGCAATAAAAATCCAGCTCTACCGCCACCTCTGGATCCTACTGCACATACCTGCAGTGGAACCAGTGCTGGCAGAAGTCACTGCACATACCTGCAGTGGAACCAGTGCTGGCAGAAGTCACTGCACATACCTGCAGTGGAACCAGTGCTGGCAGAAGTCACTGCACATACCTGCAGTGGAACCAGTGCTGGCAGAAGTCACCGCACATACCTGCAGTGGAACCAGTGCTGGCAGAAGTCACTGCACATACCTGCAGTGGAACCAGTGCTGGCAGAAGTCACTGCACATACCTGCAGTGGAACCAGTGCTGGCAAAAGTCACTGCACATACCTGCAGTGGAACCAGTGCTGGCAGAAGTCACTGCACATACCTGCAGTGGATCCAGTGCTGGCGGAAGTCACTGCACATACCTGCAGTGGAACCAGTGCTGGCAGAAGTCACTGCACATACCTGCAGTGGAACCAGTGCTGGCGGAAGTCACTGCACATACCTGCAGTGGAACCAGTGCTGGCAGAAGTCACTGCACATACCTGCAGTGGAACCAGTGCTGGCGGAAGTCACTGCACATACCTGCAGTGGAACCAGTGCTGGCAGAAGTCACTGCACATACCTGCAGTGGAACCAGTGCTGGCGGAAGTCACTGCACATACCTGCAGTGGAACCAGTGCTGGCAGAAGTCACTGCACATACCTGCAGTGGAACCAGTGCTGGCAGAATTCACTGCACATACCTGCAGTGGAACCAGTGCTGGCAGAAGTCACAGCACACCCATGGCATCTCGAACCTACACTCCTGCGGGGAGCTTGCAGGTGGATCACGCTCTTAAATTTGAAAAAAAACCACACCAAATTGATTAACATGGCTTTGCAAAATGTGGAAGTACTTTAGCAACAATAGTAATTGATACAACTGAGAGAGAGGAAAAACAAACAGATTATGAAGTACCTGAGAGTCCAGCAGAGGCAATTGCGTCAATGGTCTCATCCATGGCAGCTCTTTCTCCTCTGCCTCGGCCCTCTCCTTCTCATCCCTCTCCTGCCACTGGCGCGTGTATTCCTCCCCGGTGAGGCATGTAGCGACCACAGGGAATCTTCTGTTTCGGTCTAGCCGATACTTCAGGACAGTAAGGATGTGCCCCAGGTCCTTCGCTATCAGCCCCCCCTCTATTAGAGGGTGCTCTTCTAGAGCTAGGGCTAGAGCTGAGACTGGAGCAGGGACTGGGACTGGAACATGGGCTGAGGGTCCTCCTGTGGTCACTGGGGAGGAGGTGCTGATGGACGGCACAGTACTGCTGGTTCCAGGAGAGGTGGTGGTGGGACCCGGTAGGGACCGATACGGCATTAAACGGGACCCTTCAATGGCTGAAGGGTCAAAAGGGAACAGGTCATATTTCTTAAAACCTTCCACCACATAGCACATGTCCTTGAAGCACTGGTACGGGTAGCGGAATACTCTGGAAAATTCTGATTTGTTTACCATGTAGGAGTTGTCAAAATGGCTAAGGCCTCTAGCTACCTTGGAGAACTCAGCCTTTTAAGGGCCAAAGTATGCCACGTCCAGCGGCTGCAGGACATGGGTGCAGTGTGGTGGAAGACAATGTAGTATAACCCCTTCGCCGCGAGCACCTCCGGTTCCATGTGGCTCTTGTGCCCATCAAAGAGGAGAAGGAGAGGGCGCTCCTTCACTGCATGCTTAATGAAGTGCTGAAACCACTTCCTGAACAGGTCCCCATCAATGTAGCCACTGTTTGACCGTCCATACAAGGCTTCGGGAGAGGGGGCCTCCCAGTGTGTAGTGGCCACTGGGGAAACACTTGGGGTACATGATAAACGGGGGACATCCTCCCCAGCTGCGTTGAAGCAGGCCAGCACTGTGATGTGCTCCTTGGTCCCCGGAGCCTGCAGGTACACGTGCTTTGCTCCCTGGGGAACCAGCACTTTGTGCCTGCTCTGGTCACTACAAAATCCAGACTCATCGCAGTTATAGATTTGTCTGGGTTTCTCCCTCAACCCACTCTCCTCCAAGTGCTTCTCATAAGAAGTGAAGAACGTGTCCATCGTTGGACGTGTGGCATACTCAGCTCTCCCCCTGTCCAGGGTGTCCGGCCTCCTCAAGCTCAGGTTCTTGTGCCTCCTCCTAAACATTTCCCACCACCTCTTCCCCAGTGGTGGCATTGTTTCCCCTGGGTGCCAAAACCTACAATAGAATAGACTATAAAATTGTCCATCCAGGATGAAAATATTTGTTTTGGCATCACCATACACATCCACATTTACATCACATACATTGAAAACAGTCAGTCCAGCATTCTACATACATAAACACATAGAACACCAAATACCTGCGTATTTTGTCAGCATATTTCATCAGCCTCTGTCTGGTGAAGGGGAACCCATTGCTGGCACTGTAGACACAGTTCTGCACCAGAGAAATGCTCCTTTTCATCCTGGTGCAAGCAATGTGGGTGGTCCATTGTGACAACCATGAGTCACCCGACCACTCAGCCTGTCCGCCAGTGTCTGCCGAGGTATCTGCCGAGGTACACCATGCACCTTGGTAGATAAGAAAATGTAACTTGCTAGCAGACAAAATGTGCATACACATGGTAATCTCCTAAAAACGAAAGATGCCTAACCTTGGAAGCCTGGCGGATAGCCACATGTCCAGCTCTGCTTCCTCTCCATGCTGTGGTAGTAAATACATGTAGCTAAATAATTTGGCATGCTATACACATTTTAGGAAGATAACTCAATCTGAATATGTATAAACATTTACAGTGAGGGAAAAAAGTATTTGATCCCCTGCTGATTTTGTACGTTTGCCCACTGACAAAGAAATTATCAGTCTATAATTTTATTGGTAGGTTTATTTGAACAGTGAGAGACAGAATAACAACAACAAAAAATCCAGAAAAACGCATGTCAAAAATGTTATAAATTGATTTGCATTTTAATGAGGGAAATAAGTATTTGACCCCTCTGCAAAACATGACTTAGTACTTGGTGGCAAAACCCTTTTTGGCAATAACAGAGGTCAGACGTTTCTTGTAGTTGGCCACCAGGTTTGCACACATCTCAGGAGGGATTTTGTCCCACTCCTCTTTACAGATCTAAAAAAAAAAAAAAAAAAAACACGTCCACGTGCGCAAACACACACACGCACAAACTTCTGTTTCACTCGCTCTTTCTCATCTCTTTCCTTCTCCCTCACTCTTCTCTCTCTCTGGTAAGTTTCCATGTTATAACCTGAACCCTATCAATCCTCCCCAGTCTTTTCACTTAGAGTCAGTCAAACAGGAGGTTAAACCTGGTCTCGGTACACCAGAACGTGCTGTGTTACCTGGGCAGCCTGCCCACTCCACCCCCAGGCTTCATCTTGGAGCTAGGCCTCCCTGGGGACAGCCCCGCTGCCATGAGCCCTACTTACTACTTTGATTATGTCTCTGTGTGCCGGCCGCTCGATGGCCATAATAAAATTACCATGGCAATATCACTATTAAATGATGTTGTCCCAGCATTACAATAACGCTTATGCTGTGCATTGGTGGAGGGGATAACATTTATTATGTCTTCTTCTCTGGATCAATATTGGCTCAGATGTATAAACCCAGATTAGCATTGTGAATATCAATTAAGGAAGCGAGTGGGTCGATAGCATTAACAAAAATAAGTTGGCTTCAAAGCCTTTGGGGAGTTCCTCCCGTAGCTCAGGGATCTGCTCTGTCTCAATGGAATTCTGGAGGGGGACAGGAGGGGGAGGGTGGATGAGAGGAGGGGGCAGGAGAAGACAGGAGGGTGAGGGGGTGGGAGAGAAGAGGGTGGCAGAGGGAGAAAGGAGGGTGAGAGAAAGGGGAGAGAGGACTGTGAGAGAAGGGGGAGAGAGGGCTGTGAGAGCCGGGGGAGAGAGGACTGTGAGAGCCTAGGGGGGAGGCGAGAGAGCCGGGGGAGAGAGGCGAGAGAGAGGGGGAGAGAAGACTGAGGAGAGAGGACTGTGAGAGCTGGGGGAGAGAGGACTGTGAGAGAAGGGGGAGAGAAGGCTATGAGAGCTGGGGGAGAGAGGCGAGAGAGAGGGAGGAGAGAGGACTGTGAGTGCCAGGGGAGAGAGGCGAGAGAGAGGGAGGAGAGAGGACTGTGTGAGGAGGGGGGAGAGGGGACTGTGAGTGCCGGGGGAGAGAGGTGAGAGAGGGGGCAAGAGAGGCGGGAGAGAGGGGGTAAAGCAGCTCAGGCCATATACTCTGTCAGTATGGGTAGGGGGAGAAGTGATGGGAGAGAGGGGAAGCGGAGAAGTGAAGGAGGTAGGGGGGAAGAGTTAGAGAGGGGGAAAAGCACAACAATGAGGTACTACAGAGTAATCACCCACTGGGGAGAGAGAGGTGACAAAAAGGGTAGGGAGGGATATGGGGAGGAGGAGAGGAAATGGGGGAGAGATGGAGAGATGGAGTGGAAGTGGAGGGAGTGAGAGAAAGGAGATAGATGTGGAAGATGGAGTATGGTTAGGGGTAGAGAGAAAGGACAAGGAATACAATGAGGGTAGAGGTAGGAGGGGGGCAAAGGCAGAGATAGAGAGAGAGAGAGCGAGAGAGAGCAGAAAGAGAGAGAGAACAAAAAGGAGAGAGGGCTTGCTAATTCAGTGAATAGCTGTGAATAGCAGCCAAGTCTTTTTTGTATGAACATAATGAACAGATGGTTTAAGTGATTAGGTTACATGTGATTCAGGAAGCCAGACTGAGACAGGGCTGTTAGCTGAGTGGAGAGGCTGTGATTCAGGAAGCCAGACTGAGGCAGGGCTGTTAGCTGAGTGGAGAGGCTGTGATTCAGGAAGCCAGACTGAGACAAGGCTGTTAGCTGAGTGTAGAGGCTGTGATTCAGGAAGCCAGACTGAGACAGGGCCGTTAGCAGAGTGGAGAGGCTGTGATTCAGGAAGCCAGACTGAGACAGGGCCGTTAGCTGAGTGGAGAGGCTGTGATTCAGGAAGCCAGGCTGAGACAGGGCTGTTAGCTGAGTGGAGAGGCTGTGATTCAGGAAGCCAGACTGAGGCAGGGCTGTTAGCTGAGTGGAGGCTGGAAATTCTGTCAGCTGGAAAAAAGATTGGAAAAGATCAGTGGAGGGAATTCAAACAACACCTACACATATTATTATACGCAAAAGTGGGGGAAACACACACACACACACACACACACACACAATATGCAATAATACACACATGCCTACAGCATACACAGAATGCACAATATCACACAGGAACACATTGGAGCTCTCTTGTATTGTTTCACTCTTCTGTGGTGAGAGATATAAAGAGGTTTTTATGAGCTGTGGCCCACTTTCAAAGCTTTGTGTCTGCATGTAAACAGATATTTGATATGAGAATAGCATGGTGCTGGGGGAACAGTCTTTGTAACTCCGTAAAATACAGAAATAGTCCTACTGGCCCACTAATATGTGTGTGTGGGTGCCTTTTGTTCTCTTCTGTAATTTTTGCAACTGTGTGGTTGTGTGTGTGTGTGTGTGTGTGTGTGTGTGTGTGTGTCTGTATTAACTTTTGTGTCTATCTTCCTGTGTGTGTGTTTTTCAATCAAATGTTCAGTCAAATGTATTTATAAAGCCGTTTTTACATCAGCAGATGTCACAAAGTGCTTTTCAGAAACCCAGCCTAAAACCCCAAACAGCAAGACATCTAGATGTAGAAGCACGGTGGCTAGGAAAAACTCTGTGTCAAACTCTGTGTCAAACTCTGTGTCAAACTCTGTGTCAAACTCTGTGTCAAACTCTGTGTCAAACTCTGTGTCACTGTGGCCCTGTCCAACGATATCCCCGGACAGGGCCAACCAGGCAGGATATAATCCAATCCACTTTGCCAAAGCACAGTCCCCACACCGCTAGAGGGATATCAACAGACCAAACAACTTACTACCTTGAGACAAGGCTGAGTATAGCCCACGAAGATCTCCTCCACCGCACGATCCCGCAGGGGCGGAAAACTGGACAGGAAGATCACGTCTATGTCTCAACCCACTCAAGTGACGCACCCCTCCTAGGGACGGCATGGAAGAGCACTAGTAAGCCAGTGACTCAGCTCCCGTAATAGGGTCAGAGGCAGAGAATACCAGTGAAGAGAGGGGAGCAGACCAGGCAGAGACAGCAAGGGTTTTTCGTAGCTCCAGTGCCTTGCTGTTTACCTTCGCATCCCTGGGTCAGACTACACTCAATCATAGGACCTGCTGATGAGATGAGTCTTCAGTAAAGACTTAAAGATCGAGACCCGAGTCTGCGTTTTTCACATGAAAAAGCAGACCATTCCATAAAAATGGAGCTCTATAAGAGAAAGCCCTGCCTCCAGCTGTTTGCTTAGAAATTCTAGAGACAATAAGGAGGCATACGTCTTGTGACCGTAGCATACGTGTAGGTATGTATGGCAGGACCAAATCAGAGAGATAGGAAGGAGCAAGCCCATGTAATGCTTTGTAGGTTAGCAGTAAAATCTTGAAATCAGCCCTAGCCTTAACAGGAAGCCAGTGTAGAGAGGCTAGCAGTAGAGGAATTTGATCACATTTTTTGGTTCTAGTCAAGATTCTAGCAGCTGTGTTTAGCACCAACTGAAGTTTGTTTTGAGCTTTATCCGGGTAGTTGGAGAGTAGAGCATGCAGTAGTCTAATCTATAAGTGACAACAGCATGGATTGGCTTTTCGACATCATTTTTGGACAAAATGTTTCAGATTTTTGCAATGTTATGAAGATGAAGGAAAGCTGTCATTGAAATATTCTTCATATGTTCATCAAAAGAGAGATCAGGGTCCAGAGTAACGCTGAGGTCCTACACAGTTTTATTTGAGATGACTATACAGTACAACCATCAAGATTAATTGTCAGATCCAACAGCAGATCTCTTTGTTTCTTGGGACCTAGAACTAGCGTCTATGTTTTGTTTGAGTTTAAAAGTAAAACATTTGCCGCCAAATGTGTCTGAAACACATGCTTCCAGGGTAGGCAATTTTGGGGATTCACCATGTTTAATCGAAATGTATAGCTGTATGTCATCTGCATAGCAATGAAAGTTGACAATGTGTTTCTGAATTACATCCCCAAGAGGTAGAATATATGGTGAAAACAATAGTGGTCCTAAAACGGAACCTTGAGGAACACCAAAACGTACAATTTATTTGTCAGAGGACATACCATTCACAGAGACAAACAGATATCTTTCTGACAGATAAGATCTAGGCAAGAACTTGTCCGTGTATACCAATTAGTGTTTCAAATTTCTCCAAAAGAATGTGGTGATCGATTGTTTCAAAAGCAGCACTAAGGTCTAGGAGCATGAGGACAGATGCAGAGCCTTGGTTTGACGCCATTAAAAGGTCAGTTACCACCTTCACAAGTGCAATCTCAGAGCTATGATAGGGTCTAAAACCAGACTGAAGCGTTTCGTATACATTATTTGTCTTCAGGTAGGCAGCGGGTTGCTGCGCAACAGCTTTTCAAACATGTTTGAGAGGAATGGGAGATTCGATGTAGGCCAATAGTTTTTAACATTTTCCGGGTCAAGGTTACTGCCACTTTTAGTGAGTTTGGTACACATCCGGCTGATAGGGAGCCATTTGTTATGTTAAACATAGGAGGGCCAAGCACAGGAAGTAGCTATTCCAGTAGTTTAGTTGGAATAGGGTCCAGTATGCAACTTGAAGATTTAGAGGCCATGACTATTTTCATGAATGTGTCAAGAGATACAGGATTAAACAACTTGAGTGTCTTCACTGATCCTAGGTCCTGGCAGTTCTGTGCAGACTCAGGACGACTGAGCTTTGGAGAAATACGCAGATTCAAAGATGAATCCGTAATACCCTTCTTTTCATCAAAGAAGTTCATGAATTAATCACTGCTGATGTGAAAGCCATCCTCTCTTGGGGAATGCTGCTTTTTAGTTAGCTTTGCGACAGAATAATTTTTTGGGTGGGATTGTTGTTATTCTCGTCAATTAAGTTGGAAAAATAGATTGATCGAGCAGCAGTGAGGGCTCTTCGATATTGCATGGTACTGTCTTTCCAAGCTAGTCGGATGACTTCCAGTTTGATGTAGCGCCTATTCCGTTCTAATTGTATGGAATCTTGCTTCAGGGCTCTGGTATTTTCTGTATACCGTGGAGCAAATTTCATGTGACAAATGTTTTTTTGTTTTTAGTGGTGCGACTGCATCGAGGGTATTACGCAAGGTTAAATTTAGATTCTCAGTTAGGTGGTTAACCGATTTTTGTACTCCGGCGTCTGGAAGGGCATGTAGGTATCTTGGGGTTGTCCGAGAATTTATAGCACGGCTTTTGATGATCCTTGGTTCGGGTCTGAGCAGATCATTTGTTGCGATAGCAAACATAATTTGATGGTGGTCCGATAGTCCAGTATTATGAGATTTTTTTTCTCTCTTTACCTTTTTATCAGTGTGTGTGCGTGAGTGTATCATTATACTCCATGATCACTGAGGTCCGGCACACTCATGCTGTGTTAGTCAGAGAATAGGAAGTGCAGTGTCTGTTATGGTTAGTTTCTGTCCATCAGACACTCACTCTGCCTGTGTGAGCCAATCCTATGAGCCATAGTCATTATTGAATGTTACATAATATTGTTTATTCAGCAAAGCAGGTGAGATCATCCTGCACATGCAATTGTAAGTATTTCTGTCTCTAGATGTCTGCCAGTTGACCAGTGTTTTTCAGTCTTATTTGTCCTTCTGTGTGTATGTGCCTACAAAATCTGTTACTAATAAACTGGTGAAAATGTTTCCAGAACCTTGTGTGTGTGTGTGTGTGTGTGTGTGTGTGTGTGTGTGTGTGTGTGTGTGTGTGTGTGTGTGTGTGTGTGTGCATATGTGTGCTTTTGCGTGTGTGCTTATACAGACATGGAGTGTCTCCGGCTCCTTGGGGACCTGTATGTGAATCAGTCTGGCCTCAATCACACACATAAAACCAGACTAATGCGCTGACTATGACTGACCATTTTCCAGGAATCATCGGTTTTCCCAAAACACCCCAAAATGGTTCTGATGATTGGTCCCGTGTCATCAAGCCAAGTAGGGTGTGATCAAGTTATCATTCAGTCAGTCTATTGGCCCAAGGATGATTAAAGATGACATAATACCCTGTTTGTGTCTGTCTGTCTGTCTGTCTGTCTGTCTGTCTGTCTGTCTGTCTGTCTGTCTGTCTGTCTGTCTGTCTGTCTGTCTGTCTGTCTGTCTGTCTGTCTGTCTGTCTGTCTGTCTGTCTGTCTGTCTGTCTGTGTCTTTCTGTGTTTGTTCCTCGCTCTACAAACCAGTGTGTTTCTGGTGGTGTGTCAGCATCTATACCCTATACCCCACCCTATACCCTCCATACAATATAACACATGACTCACCCTGTACCCCACCCTAAACCCTCCATACTATATAGCACAGGCCTTACCCTACACCAAACCCTATATTTATACTATATAACACAGGCCTTACCCTATACCCTCCATACAATATAACACATGACTCACCCTGTACCCCACCCTATACCCTCCATACTATATAACACAGGCCTTAACCTATACCCCACACTATACCCTCCATACTATATAACACAGGCCGCACCCTATTCCCCACCCTATACCCTCCATACTATATAACAAACACCTTACCCTATACCCCACGCTATACCCTCCATACTATATAACACATACCTTACCCTATACCCCACATTATACCCTCCATACTATATAACACACACCTCACCCATTACCCCACCCTATACCCTCCATACTATATAACACAGGCCTTACCCTATACCCCACCCTATACCCTCCATACTACATAACAAAGGACTTACCCTATACCCCACCCTATACAGCACCATATACCCTCCATACAATATAAAACAGGCCTCACCCTATACCCTCCATACTATATAACACTGGCCTTGCCCTATACCCCACCCAACACACTACTTACTATATAACAAAAGCCTTACCTTACACCCCACTACACCCTCCATACTATAAATAACAAAGGACTTACCCTATACCCCACCCTATACCCTACATACTATATAACACATACCTTACCCTAAACCCCACCCTATACCCTCCATTCTATATAAATCATATCATATCCTACCCTATACCCCACTAAACCCTCCATACTATATAACACATACCTTACACTATACCCCCCACACCCTCCATACTATATAACACAGGACTTACCCGATACCACACCCTGTACCCTCCATACAATATAACACAGGGCTTACCCTACAACCCACCCTATATCCTCCATACAATATAACACAGGCCTTACCCTATACCCCACCCTATACCCTCCATACAATATAACACAAGCCTTACCCTATATCCCACCCTTCACCCTCCATACTATATAACACAGGCCTTACCCTATACCCCACTATACCCTCCATACCGTATGACACTTACCTCACCCTATACCCCACCCTATACCTTCCATACTATACAACACAGGCCTTATCCTTTAACCCACCCTATACCCTCCATACTATAGAACACAGGCCTCACACTATATACCACCCTATACCCTCCATACTAAATCTATACCCCAACCTACACACTCCATACTATATAACACAGGCATTACTCTACAACCCACACTATACCCTCCATACTATATAACACAGGCCTTACCTTAAACCCCACCCTATACCCTCCATACTATATAAATCAGGCCTTATACTATACCCCACCCTACACACTCCATACTATAACACATGCATTACCCTAAACCCCACCCTATACCCTCACTTTGTATATAGACTTATTTTTCTACTATATTATTGACTGTATGTTTGTTTTAATCCATGTGTAACTCTGTGTTGTTGTATGTGTCAAACCGCTTTGCTTTATCTTGACCAGGTTGCAATTGTAAATGAGAACTTGTTCTCAACTTGCCTACCTGGTTAACCTCTTATGGCTAGGGGGCAGTATTTTCACGGCTGGATAAAAAACGTACCCGATTTAATCTGATTATTAGTCCTGCCCAGAAACTGGAATATGCATATAATTATTAGCTTTGGAGAGAAAACACTCCAAAGTTTCTGAAACTGTTTGAATGGTGTCTGTGAGTATAACAGAACTCCTATGGCAGGCAAAAACCTGAGATGCTTCTGTTCAGGAAGTACCCTGTCTGAACATTTCTTGCCCTTCTTTATTATCTCTATCGTTTACAAAGGATCTCTGCTCTTACGTGACACTTCGCACGTCAACAATGGAGTCTCAGAGCCCGGGAAAAACAGGAATGACGTATTTCAAAGCCCTGGCTGAAACAAAGGAGAGCAAAAGCTAAGTGGTCACTCAATAAAGGTGAAAATAATAGAATATAAATCAGGCCTTACACTATACCCCACTCTGTGCCCTCCATACTATATAACACCGGCCTTACCCTATACCACACCCTATACCCTCCATACTATATAACACCGGCCTTACCCTATACCCCACCCTGTACCCTCCATACTATATAACACCGGCCTTACCCTATACCCCACCCTGTACCCTCCATACTATATAAAACAGGCCTTACCCTATACCCAACCCTGTACCCTCCATACTACATAACAAAGGACTTACCCTATACCCAACCCTGTACCCTCCATACTATATAACACATACCTCACCCTATACCCAACCCTGTACCCTCCATACTATATAACACATACCTCACCCTATACCCAACCCTGTTGTACCCTTCATACTATATAACACATACCTTACCCTATATCCCACTATACCCTCCATGCTACATAACACATACCCTATACCCCACTATAACCTCAATACTATATAAAACATACCTTACCCTATACACCACCCTATACCTGTACCTGTACATAACCCATCTGTAAATTGCCGATCCAAATACCTCATCCCCATATTGTTATTTTTTTATTTTATTTGGATCTCCTTTGCACCCCAACATTTACAATTGCGACCTGGACAAGATAAAGCAAAGCAGTTCGACACATACAACAACAGAGTTACACATGGAGTAAAACAAACATACAGTCAATGATACAGTAGAAAAATAAGTCTATATACAATGTGAGCAAATGAGGTGAGATAAGGGAGGTAAAGGCAAAAAAGGCCATGGTGGCAAAGTAAATACAATATAGCAAGTAAAACACTGGAATGGTAGATTTGCAGTGGAAGAAAGTGCAAAGTAGAAATAGAAATAATGGGGTGCAAAGGAGCAAAATAAATAAAATAAATAAATACAGTAGGGGAAAAGGTAGTTGTATGGGCTAAATTATAGATGGGCTATGTACAGGTGCAGTGATCTGTGAGCTGCTCTGACAGCTGGTGCTTAAAGCTAGTGAGGGAGATAAGTGTTTCCAGTTTCAGAGATTTTTGTAGTTCGTTCCAGTCATTGGCAGCAGAGAACTGGAAAAAGAGACGGCCAAAGGAGGAATTGGCTTTGGGGGTGACCAGAGAGATATACCTGCTGGAGCACATGCTACAGGTGGGTGCTGCTATGGTGACCAGTGAGCGGAGATAAGGGGGAACTTTACCTAGCAGGGTCTTGTAGATGACCTGGAGCCAGTGGGTTTGGCGACGAGTATGAAGCGAGGGCCAACCAACGAGAGCGTACAGGTCGCAGTGGTGGGTAGTATATGGGGCTTTGGTGACAAAACGGATGGCACTGTGATAGACTGCATCCAGTTTATTGAGTAGGGTATTGGAGGCTATTTTGTAAATTACATCGCCGAAGTCGAGGATCGATAGTATGGTCAGTTTTACGAGGGTATGTTTGGCAGCATGAGTGAAGGATGCTTTGTTGTTAAATAGGAAGCCAATTCTAGATTTTACTTTGGATTGGAGATGTTTGATGTGAGTCTGGAAGGAGAGTTTACAGTCTAACCAGACACCTAGGTATTTGTAGTTGTCCACATATTCTAAGTCAGAACCGTCCAGAGTAGTGATGCTGGACGGGCGGGCAGGTGCAAGCAGCGATCGGTTGAAGAGTATGCATTTAGTTTTACTTGTATTTAAGAGCAGTTGGAGGCCACGGAAGGAGAGTTGTATGGCATTGAAGCTCATCTGGAGGGTTGTTAACACAGTGTCCAAAGAAGGGCCAGAAGTATACAGAATGGTGTCGTCTGTGTAGAGGTGGATCAGAGACTCACCAGCAGCAAGAGCGACATCATTGTTGTATACAGAGAAAAGAGTTGGCCCAAGATTTGAACCCTGTGGTGCTCCCATAGAGACTGCCAGAGGCCCGGACAACAGGCCATCCGATTTGACACATTGAACTCTATCAGAGAAGTAGTTGGTGAACCAGGCGAGGCAATCATTTGAGAAACCAAGGCTATTGAGTCTGCCGATGAGGATGTGGTGATTGACAGAGTCGAAAGCCTTGGCCAGGTCAATGAATATGGCAGCACAGTATTGTTTGTTATCGATAACGGTTACGATATTGTTTAGGACCTTGAGCGTGGCTGAGGTGCACCCATGACCAGCTCTGAAACCAGATTGCATAGCGGAGAAGGTGCGGTGGGATTCCAAATGGTCGGTAATCTGTTTGTTGACTTGGCTTTCGAAGACCTTAGAAAGAAAGGGTAGGATAGATATAGGTCTGTAGCAGTTTGGGTCAAGAGTGTCCCCTCCTATGATAAGGGGGATGACAGCAGCTGCTATCCAATCTTTGGGAATCTCAGACGACACGAAAGAGAGGTTGAACAGGCTAGTAATAAGGGTTGCAAAAAATTTCGGAAGATAATTTTAGAAAGAGAGGGTCCAGATTGTCTAGCCCAGCTGAATTGTAGGGGTCCAGATTTTGCAGCTCTTTCAGAACAACAGCTGACTGGATTTGGGTGAAGGAGAAATGGGGAAAGCTTGGGCGAGTATCTGTGGGTGGTGCAGTGCTGTTGACCGTGGTAGGGGTAGCCAGGTGGAAAGCATGGCCAGCCGTAGAAAAATGCTTATTGATATTTTCAATTATAGTGGATTTATCAGAGGTGACAGAGTTTCCTATCCTCAGTGCAGTGGGCAGCTGGGAGGAGGTGTTCTTATTCTCCATGGACTTTACAGTGTCCCAGAACTTTTTTGAGTTTGTGTTGCAGGAAGCAAATTTCAGCTTGAATATATACACAGGCTTTTATACACATTTCTAACTGCCTGTGTATATTGGATTCTAACTTCCCTGAAAAGTTGCATATCACGGGGGCTGTTCGATGCTAATGCAGAACGCCACAGGATGTTTTTGTGTTGGTTTAGGGCAGTCAGGTCTGGAGAGAACCAAGGGCTATATCTGTTCCTGGTTCTACATTTCTTAAATTGGGCATGCTTATTTAAGATGGTGAGGAAGGCATTTAAAAAAAATAACCAGGCATCCTCTACTGACGGGATGAGGTCAATATACTTCCAGGATACCCGGGCCAGGTCGATTAGAAAGGCTTTCTCACTGAAATGTTTCAGGGAGCGTTTGACGTGATGACTGGAGGTCCTTTGACCACTGACCCATTGTGGATGCAAGCAATGAGGCAGTGCGCTGAGGTCTTGGTTGAAAACAGCAGAGGTGTATTTAGAGGGCAGGTTGGTTAGGATGATATCTATCAGGGTGCCCGTGTTTACGGCTTTGGATTGGTACCTGGTAGGTTCATTGGTAATTTGTGTGAGATTGACTGCATCAAGCTTAGATTGTAGGATGGCTGGGGTGTTAAGCATGTCCCAGTTTAGGTCACCTAACAGCACGAGCTCTGAAGATTGATGGGGGACAATCAGTTCACATATGGTGTCAAGAGCACAGCTGGGGGCAGAGGGTGGTCTATAGCAGGTGGCAACGGTGAGAGACTTGTTTTTAGAGAGATGGATTTTTAAAAGTAGAAGTTCAAATTGTTTGGGTACAGACCTGGATAGTAGGACAGAACTCTGCAGGCTATCTCTGTAGTAGATTGCAACACCGCCCCCTTTGGCCGTTCTATCTTGTCTGAAAATGTTGTAGTTAGGGATGAAGATTTCAGAGTTTTTGGTGGATTTCCTAAGCCAGGATTCAGACACGGCTAGGACATCCGGGTTGGCAGAGTGTGCTAAAGCAGTGAATAAAACAAACTTAGGGAGGAGGCTTCTAATGTTAACATGCATGAAACCAAGGCTATTACGGTTACAGAAGTCATCAAAAGAGAGCGCCTGGGGAATAGGAGTGGAGCTAGGCACTGCAGGGCCTGGATTCACCTCTACATCACCAGAGGAACAGAGGAGGAGTAGGATAAGAGTACGGCTAAAAGCTATAAGAATTGGTCTTTTATGACGTCCAGAATAGAGAGTAAAAGGAGCAGGTTTCTGGGGGTGATAAAATAGCTTGAAGGTATGGTAGGATGTGAATACAATGGAGGTAAACTTAGGCATTGAGTGATGATGAGAGAGAGATATTGTCTCTAGAAACATCATTGAAACCAGAAGATGTCATAGAATGTGTGGGTGGTGGAACTGAAAGGTTAGATAAGGTATAATGAGCAGGGCTAGAGGCTCTAAAGTGAAATAAGCCAATAAACACTAACCAGAAGAGCAATGGACAAGGCATATTGACATTAAGGAGAGGCATGCTTAGCCGAGTGATCATAATTGTCCAAGTGAGATTCAGACAGCTAGCCGGGCCATAGGTAGCAAGCTGGCAGAAGATGGAGGGAGGTCTGTTTTTAGCCACCTCGTGCGTTTCCATCTGTATATTAGTGGGGTTCCGTGTGGTAGGGGGGACCAGTCCAATTGGCAAAATAGTTATAGTTATAGTGGCCCAAGAAAATCGTCCGATAGACCTATTAAGATAGCAGCCGATAAAACAGCTAACGATTAGCGGGACGCAAATGGGCATTCAGGTTACGTCGTGACGGAGGGGCCAGTTGGATAACTCCCTCGGGCAGATAACGTCGGTAGTTCAGTCGTGAAGGCCCGATGGGGCTCCGCATCGGCAGTAAAACAGGTCCGGATAGGTGATTGTAGCCCAGGAGTGGCTGATGGAACTCTTCAGCTGGCTAGCTCCGGAATAATTGATGTTAGCTCCGGGACTGACATTAGCCAATAGTCACTCGGGTAGCAGCTAGCTAGCTGCAAGATCCAGGTGTAAATGTTCAGAGCCTGCGGTAGAAATCCGGGGATAGGTCCGGTATGCTCTGGTCTGAGTCGCGCTGTACAAAACTGGCGATAGCTTTTCGAGCTAAGGGATAGCTGAATACCGCCAACCGTGGCTAGCTGAACTCCAACGTTAGCCAGTGAACTGGCCAGCCTCTGGCTAACCTCTGGCTAGCTTTTGTTGTGGATTTCAGATTTGAGGTAAATAATACTTTTTTTTAAATTGGTGAGGCGGGATTGCAGGAGAGTGTTTGGAGGTTGAGTTTTTAGAAAAATATATATAAAAAGATATGGAGGAAATATGTAAATATATATATACACGGGACACAACAAGAGGAGGACAATGGAGGTCTGACTGCTATGCCATCTTGGAAGTATATATAGATATCAAGAATGTGTTATGTAAAATATGGACCCTTTTCGCCCAGTGACGTGAATGATAACACAGGGGGCTGGGGGAGAGTTTTGTTAGGACCTACCCAGGCCATCTCCCCCTGTATGAAGAACTTGCACATTCATCTTCTGTACATCTATCACTCCAGTGTTTAATTGCTAAATTGTAATTTACTTCGCCACTACGGCCTATTTATTGCCTTACCTCCATAATTTTACCTCATTTACACATTGTATGTAGATTTTTTTCCTATTGTGTTATTGACTGTATCTTTGTTTATTCCATATGTAACTCTGTGTTGTTGTTTATGTTGCACTGGTTTGCTTTATTTTGGCCAGGTCACAGTTGTACATAAGAGCTTGTTCTCAACTGGCCTACCTGGTTAAATAAAGGTGAAATAAAAATTAAATAAATAAATGCCCTCCATACTATATAACACAGGCCTTACCCTATACCCTATACCCCACCCTATACCCTCCATAGTATATAACACAGGCCTTGCCCTATACCCCACCCTTTACCCTCCATACTATGTAACACAGGCCTTACCTTATACCCCACTATACCCTCCATACTATAAAACACAGGCCTTACCCTATACCCCACCCTATACCCTCCATACTATATAACACAGGCCTTACCCTATAACCCACCCTATACATCCATACCATATAACACAGGGCTTACCCTATACCCCACCCTATACCCTCCATACTATATAACACAGGCCTCACCCTATACCCCACCCTATATCCTCGATACTATATAATACAGGCCTCACCCTATACCCCACCCTATACCCACCATACTATAAAACCCATGCCTTACCCTATTCCCCACCCTATACCCTTCATACTAGATAACATAGGCCTCACCCTATACCCCACTCTATACCCTCCATACTATAAAACACAGGCCTTACCCTATACCCCACCCGATACCCCACCCTATATCCTCCATACTATATTACACAGGCCATACCCCTTACCTTATACTTCATACCCTATACCTTATACCCTATACCCTATACCCAGCCCCACCTCCTGCCCCCTCCCCAGCTCCTGTCCCAGCCCCAGCCACAGCCCCAGCCACAGCTCCTCCACCAGCCCCAGCCCAAGCCCCATTCCCATGCCCAACCCCTGTTCCTGCCCCAGGCTCATCCCCAGCTCCTGCTTCAGCCCAAGTCCCAGCTTCAGCCCCAGCTCCTGTCCCAGCTCCTTCTCCAGCCCAAGTCCCAGCTCCTGCCCTAGCTCCTGTCCCAGTTCCTGCCCAAACACCATTCTCATCTCCAGCCCCAGCTCCTGCCAGTTTCTGGTTTGGACAGGGACATAGAGGATCAATCAAAGCCATTATATCTTATTACTAACCTTATTTCACTCAGGCCAGAGCTGGGCAGTATAGATCCATGCATTAGCCTGGCTGCCCCAGTGTCCGGTCTGGAGCATGAAGTCATGGGCTCTGCTGGTCGGCTACTGTGTAGCAACCTAGCGGTGCCAAAAGTCCTGGTCTGCCCTAGAAAGCCTATGTAAATTATGATCGACAGAATGGCCTAACAATATTTTTAGACTGCCATTTTGGCCTCTAAAATACGTTTATTTTGATTAAGTTCAAACCCCATGGTGAAGTCTTTAAAGTTCGCTACAAATCGAGATATTTCATAAAATTGTGATCCATTCTGAACACAGGACCACATACAGGTCCACATGCTGACACAGACCAATCACGGGCCGGAATCCTACAAGGAGGCTCCCGGTTGACTATCTCAGGGAGGATGAAAATGATGACATCGACCATGATCCTTTGCTATTTCCAGCCACTTTCACCATGATCCTTAACGATTTTTAGGTGCCCTTCAAGCCCATTCAGCAATATGGCGTGCTTAAAATTCGAATACTTCCGGCTTTATGTGCCATCGGGAGTTTTCCATAGGAACACGTGGATGACATCAGCGAAATCGCCATCTACTGGTTTTAAATGGCTATGGACTGCCCTTGATTTATAGCACAGGGGAGTAGGCCGGGAGGAAATGTGTGTGTGAGTGTGAGTGTGTGCTCAATCGTGTGTCTGTTTTTGTGGAAGGGTGTTTCCTGAGAAGGCCGCAGCATGAGGATGAAATGAAACAAAATTGACAGGGAACCTCCACTTGACTTTAGAATAAAGCCTCATACAACCAAAACAAAGCTTTAAAATAGCCTCTATTAGTGGAAAAGAGAAGAAAACACACACA
The DNA here is from genome assembly GCF_901001165.1 of Salmo trutta. Taxonomy (NCBI): domain Eukaryota; kingdom Metazoa; phylum Chordata; class Actinopteri; order Salmoniformes; family Salmonidae; genus Salmo; species Salmo trutta. The sequence goes on along the minus strand of NC_042986.1, from coordinate 32,743,009 downwards.
GCTGGGAATCAAGTTCAAGTTCAGGTGTTTTGCACGCAGGCACACACACACACACACACACACACACACACACACACACACACACACACACACACACACACACACACACACACACACACACACACACACACACACACACACATACACACACACACACACACACACACAGCATGCCATAACTATAGCAGTTTGTGTCTAACTGACGAAGCTGTGGTCAAAGACTGATTTAAGAACGTCAGAGGTTGAAGGGAAGTAGAGTTTTGGCTGCACGTTCTATGGAAGTGAATCTGCCAATTCCAGCAAATTTGTCCAAAACCCACCAAACTCTTTACCATACTGTTGTGGTGGGGAAAACTGCTGAGAATGTCACTATTGGCTGCCCTTAACCCACTATCAACCTCTCTCTCTCTCTCTCTTTCTTTTCTCCCTTTCCATCTCTCTCTCTCTCTGTCCCTCTCCCTCTCTCCCGCTCACTCTCTCTCACTCAGACAGAAACAGGCAGACATTTTAAAAGTTCACTTTATGCAGAATCAAAGAGTCTGGCTATGTGGAGTTAAGAAATTATCTGTCTGCTGGTAATGGATGTAGGCTTTTGTGAAGCATACCGTGCACGCACACACACACACACACACACACACACACACACACACACACACACACACACACACACGCACACACACACACACACACACACACACACACACACACAAACACACGCTGATGCACACCCAGACTGCCTCCTCTCTCCCCTTTATTGTCTTTAGTAATAAGAGAGAGTAATCGATACTGTCACAGTAACAAAGCAAAGAAATGAAAGAAACAAAACTGAGATAGAGAGATAGCTAACCCCACCTGTCTGTCAATCTCCTTCGGTCTCCCTCTCTCTCTCTCTCTCTCTCTCTCTCTCTCTCTCTCTCTCTCTCTGTCTCTCTCTTTTCTTCTGTCTTTCTCTCACTGTAGAGGTCGTTTTAAAGACAAGGCCTAGACCAATCAAAGTGGAGTTGGTTAGCCCTAGTTGTGGCTCACTGATTGAGAGTGACATTGACACGATTACCACAGACAAACTTGATTAACAACGACATGGCACTCCCTTCTCCTCTTCACCCCCCATACACAAATACTCCCTCTCATCCCTCCTTCCCTCTTCAACTTCTCTCTCGATCTCCTTTTCTCTTCATCCCACTTGCTCTCCACTGTCTCTCCCATCCAGCCTCACTCTTTTCCCTAACCTATCTTCCTATTCTTCTTATATCCCTTATTATTATATCCCTAGTTTCTCTGATTTGAAAGAATGTATGTTTTTTGATGTGTCTGTGTGTGTCTGTGTGTGTGTGTTGTGATGAGGAGGAGAGAGGATTGTTCTGGCTGATGATCTAATAAGACTCCATCTCGTTTTTCAGCGCTCCCCTCAGCCCCTCTCCCAAACATGGTTAGTATCGGTGCCATGATTACTTTAATGAAGTCTGAGGGAAGTCACGTCTCTGGCCCCTCTACACATCTACCACCTGAGAGCCTGCCACTCTGGCCTAGCAGAGTTGCTCCTGGATGGGGAAAGACTCACTGTGGGTGGGGGCTCCATTTGGGCCTCCACCCCCCCCCCCCCACTCCCACTCCCACACAGGGCGAGTTTTACTATCTAGGCTAGGCTATAGGCTGTTCAATATGGCTGTTATGAATGACATTGATCCCATGGAGTGTCACCCCTGACCCAGCTTTCTATATGCAGCCCTGAGGAACCACACCAATATGGCTATCAGCCTTTCACAATCTAATCACTGAACGCCATCATATCACTGAGTGCTGTTATTACAAAATTACTTTATGATTTGTCTATAGATACTAGATTCAACACTTTTATCTGTCTCTCATGTCAACATGGATGTGTGTGTCCTTGTGTTGGAGTGTGTGCGTGTGAGTGTTTGCATGCGTGTGTGTGTATGCGTGCCAGGTCCGTGTGCATGTCCATGCATGGTGCGTGTCTGTGTGCATGTGTCCCGGGCCTCCTGGCTGAGTCCACTATGTTGCTCATGTTATTGTCTCCATAGCCAAGTCTTCCGCCTACGCTGAATGAGTGTTTCATAACCTAATTCTTCTTCATGACCTGAAGTGTCTCCATTATTAGAGGCTGGGATAGAGAGTATGAAAGGTGAGGGCAGCAGGTTGCCCCAGAGAGAGGATACTGGAGATGGTATACAGGAGATGGTCTTACTACAACTGTTGTTCAATACAATATGCCTGCCTGCCTGCCTGCCTGTGTGTGTGTGTGTGTGTGTGTGTGTGTGTGTGTGTGTGTGAGTGTGTTTGTGCATAATATGCACGTGCAAGTGACAGTGTGTGTGTTTGATTGTGTGTGTGTGACCGTGTGTGACTGTGTGTGTGTGTGTGTGTGTGTGTGTGTGTGTGTGTGTGTGTGTGTGTGTGTGTGTGTGTGTGTGTGTGTATATGAGAGCCCTTTCATGAGGGCCTATCCCTAGGGGTGAGGTAGAGGGAGGGAGTCAGGGTGGGCCTGCACCCTGCTCCAGACCCTCTTTGATAACGCACTCTAATTGGTCTGAGTCTCACTCTCCTGAGAGGACTAATTAGAACAAGGTGATGAAGAGGAGAATAACACAACTTTCTTTCTCTCGCTCTCCCTCGCTCTCTCTCGCTCTCCCTCGCTCTCTCTCGCTCTCTCTCGCTCTCTCTCGGTCTGTATGTCTGTCTCTTTCTCTCCCTCCCAACCCCCCACAACACCCTAGCAAAACGGAAGCCTACTTGATGGTAACAGCGCCTCACTGTTGCCCCAGTGGCCAGTTTTGAAGGCATTTCCCGACATCCTCAGGACATGGATAGACATCCAATTTCAATCTTGAACAACCTGGCTGCTCTCTCTCTCTCTCTCTCTCTCTCTCTTGCTCTGTCTCTTTCTCTCTCTCTCTCTCCTCCTTTCGCTTTTGTATTTTTTCTCTCTGTCTGTCTCTGTGTCTGTATGTCCTGTCTTTGTCTATGTATATATGTGTGTATAAGTGCTTTTGTGTGTTTGTTCAGAATCTGCATGTGCAACTTTACATGCATGTGTGTGTGTCTGTTCATGTGTGAATGAATATGTGGGAGGCACGTACTGATTTACAGCATCACGACGACACATTGATTGAAATCCTCCTTTTATGGATTGGGAGATGTATTTCTCACCACGATAAATCACATGCAGTCAGACATGTGAAGTAAATCTACAGCAGTGACGTGCAGCGAGGTCGGTGGCTGGGTAGGCACGGGCTATAATCAATGCCAGATATACTCACAAATACACCTTAAGCCCAAGTTCACCATACAACAGATTACTCCAACAACCAGAGTGATATAGGCTATTAACCGAAATTGACAAACAATTTTCACCAAATGTAAATACCAATGTAGCCAAAATACACAAGCGGTATCATCTGATGGCGGCATATTTCATATCGTTAAGAAAAACTACACACTGCTCAACAGCTCAGACAATTCTTCCAGTGCACCACACACAGTGCGTGCAAGCACACAAACACACCTTTCATAATATTATTACGTGAAATATTATTACAGACACGAATCATAAATACGGTTCTAATGTCATATCCATATCAGCAATCGATATGACGGAAAGATGCAGTTCAAAACTGCTAAAAAGGTTATTGTAAAAACAAAATACTAGCTTGATAAATTAAATTAAATGTTATTTGTCACATGCTTTGTAAACAACACGTCACAGGGATGACGCTGGAGAGGCGAAGCAGGTACGGGGAGTCAAACATTTAATATGGAACGGACACAGAACGAGACAGGAACAGCGTCAGCACGCGGGTAACACAGACAAATAATAATTCACTTTTATAGGATAGGGGGCAGCATTCGGAATTTTGGATGAAAAGCGAGCCCAAAGTAAACTGCCTTTTACTCAAGCCCAGAAGCTAGGATATGCATATAGGTAGATTTGGATAGAAAACACTCTAACGTTTCTAAAACAGTTAAAATAATGTCTGTGAGTATAACAGATCTTATTTGGCAGGCGAAACCCCGAGGACAAACCATCCAGGATTTTTTATTTTGAGGTGACAGTGTTTTCAATGGCTTTTCTATGTGGATCTAGATTTCTAAGGCACTTGCTTGCAGTTCCTATTTCTTCCACTGGATGTCAACAGTCTTTAGAAATTGGTTGATGTTTTTCTTTTGAGTAATGAAGAAGTATGGCTGTTCAGAACGAGGGTCGAGTCTAGTGTACTGTTGTGGTTGGGGCGCATGACCTGAAAGCTCGCTCCACTTTGTTTTCGTCCGGTATTGAACACAGTTTATCCTGTCTTAAATTTTACCGATTATTTACATAAAAAAATACCTAAAGTTGTATTAGGAAAGTTGTTTGAAATGTTTGGATCAAGATTACAGGTAACTTATTAGATATTTTGTAGTCATGTTGTGCGAGTTGGAACCAGTGTTTTTCTGATTCAAACGCGCCAAATAAATGGACATTCTGGAGATATAATGATGGAATTTATCGATCAAAAGGACAATTTACGATATTTATGGGACATATTGGAGTGCCAACAAAAGAAGATCTTCAAAGGTAAGGCATGAATTATATCGTTATTTCTGAGTTTTGTGTCACGCCTGGCGGTTTGAATTATGATTGTCATGTGTTTGTTTGATGGGGTGCTGTTCTCAGATAATTGCATTGTTTTTTTTTCTCGCCGTAAGCCTTTTTGAAATCTAGATTAACAGGAAGTTAAGCTTTAATTTGGTGTATTGCACTTGTGAATAATAATTAATTTTGAATTTCGCACTTTGCCATTTCACCGGATGTTGTCAAAACGTTCCGCTAGCGGAACCCCTAGCCATAAAAGGTTAATGCAGAAGCTGGGAACAGAGCTGGGGAACTGACAAATATAGGGGAGGTAATAAACAGGTGATGAGTGAGTCCAGGTGAGTATCGCTGATGCGAGGGAAGGCAGGTGTGCGTAATAGATGATGTCAGGAGTGCGTGATGCAGGGCAGCCTGGCGCCCTCGTGCGCCAGGGGGGAAGAGCTGGAGCAGGCGTGACACAACATGTGTAGAATAACTGTGAAATCCTTGCATGTTCTTCCCAACAATGCAGAGAGAAAGAAAATCTAAAAATGTAGAAATAGAAAGAGGAATGTAGAAATAGAAAGCAGAGTGGGAGGCCCCAGTGCACAACTGAGAAAAGGAAAGTCAATTATGAATTATTTTGTCTTAGTTAAGAACACATTGATAGGCTTTGATTAAATTTCCAATATCCCCGTCCACGTAGAAATTCTGTAAAAGTTATATCGAGGCCAGTGAGATGGTGGTCCGATCACACTCGGTCTCTTGTCAGCGCTCTCCATACTTTTTAAACTTTTCATGCCAGCAAGAACGAGACTAGGAAGTAATCAAGATGACTAGCTTGTTTAAGCTTCCTCCATGTATATCTCACTAGGTCAGGTTTTTTCAACCTGTTGGGGCTAGGGGGCAGTATTTGCATGGCCAGATAAAAAACGTACCCGATTTAAACTGGTTACTACTCTTGCCCAGAAACGAGAATATGCATATAATTAGTAGATTTGGATAGAGAACACTCTACATTTTCTAAAACTGTTTGAATGGTGTCTGTGAGTATAACAGAACTCATATGGCAGGCCAAAACCTGAGAAGATTCCATACAGGAAGTGCCCTGTCTGACAATTTATTGTCCTTCTGTAGCCTCTCTATCGAAAATACAGCATCTGTGCTGTAACGTGACATTTTCTAAGGCTTCCATTGGCTCTCAGAAGGCGCCAGAAAGTGTAATGAGGTGTCTGCAGTCTCTGGGCGAAATACAGCAGCTCTGTTTGTTACTGGTCAGGCTGAGGACAGTGACACTGGAGATGCGCGTTCATGAGAATTCTCCATGTTTTTCTTTCAGTCTTTGAATGAATACAATGTCGCCCGGTTGGAATATTATTGCTATTTTACGAGAAAAATCGCATAAAATTGATTTTAAACAGCGTTTGACGTTCGAAGTACCGTAATGGAATATTTTGAATTTTTTTGTCACGAAATGCGCTCGCACGTCACCCTTCGGATTGTGACCTGAACGCACGAACAAAACGGAGCTATTTCAATATAACTATGGATTATTTGGAACCAAAACAACATTTGTTGTTGAAGTAGAAGTCCCGGGAGTGCATTCTGACGAAGAACAGCAAAGGTAATCCAATTTTTCTTATAGTAAATCTGAGTTTGGTGAGTACCAAACTTGGTGGGTGTCAAATTAGCTAGCCGTGATGGCCGGGCTATCTACTCAGAATATTGCAAAATGTGCTTTCGCCAAAAATCTATTTTAAAATCTGACACTGCGATTGCATAAAGGAGTTCTATATCTATAATTCTTAAAATAATTGTTACGTATTTTGTGAACGTTAATCGTGAATAATTTATTAAATCCTCGGAAGTTTTCAGTGGGTATGCTAGTTCTGAACATCACATGTTAATGTAAAAATCTTGTTTTTGATATAAATATGAACTTGATTGAATTGATGTATTGTATAACATAATGTCATAGGAGTGTCATCTGATGAAGATCATCAAAGGTTAGTGCTGCATTTAGCTGTGGGTTTGGTTTTTGTGACATATATGCTTGCTTTGAAAATGGCTGTGTGATTATTTTTGGCAGGGTACTCTGCTGACATAATCTAATGTTTTGCTTTCGCTGTAAAGCCTTTTTGAAATCGGACAATGTGGTTAGATTAACGAGAGTCTTGTCTTTAAAATGGTGTAAAATAGTCATATGTTTGAGAAATTGAAGTTATAGCATTTATGAGGTATTTGTATTTCGCGCCACGCGATTCCACTGGCTGTTGACTAGGTCCCACCTTGCCCAGGGAGGTTAAATAAATACAAATCAAGAAACACAGTAGGGAACAGGTGCAACCAATAAGACTATACAAACAGAAAAGGAAAAAGAGATCAGCGGTGGCTAGTAGGCTGGCGACGACGACCGCCGAGCGCCGCTCGAGCAGGCAGGGGAGTCACCTTTGGTGGGATTCGTGACAATACCCCCACCTGATGCGCGGCTCCCGCAGCACGCCGCCATCGGCCTCGAGGGCGACCCGGAGGACGAGGCGCAGGGCGATCCCTATGAAGGCGGTGGAAGTCCCTCAGAAGTGAAGGGTCCAAAATGTCCTTCACCGGTACCCAGCATCTCTCCTCCGGGCCGTACCCCTCCCAGTCCACGAGGTACTGTAGGCCCCCCACCCGACATCTGGAGTCCAGAATGGCGCGTATAGTATACGCCGGGGACCCCCAATGTCCAGAGGGGGTGGAGGGACCTCCGGCACCTCACCTTCCTGCAGGGGACCAGCCACCACCGGCCTGAGGAGAGACACATGAAACGAGGGGTTAATACGGTGTAAGATGGAAGTTGTAACATGTAACACACCTCGTTAATCCTCCTCAGGACTTTAAACGGCCCTACACACTGCGGCCCCAGTTTCCGGCAGGGCAGGCGGAGGGGCAGGTTTCGGGCCGAGAGCCAGACCCGATCCCCTGGTGCAAACACAGGGGTCTCACTGCGGTGCTTGTCAGCGCTCTTCTTCTGCCGTCCACTCGCTTTCGTTAATGCGTCCTGGACGGCTCTCCAAGTGTCCTTCGAGCGCTGTACCCACTCCTCCACCGCAGGAGCCTTGGTCTGGCTCTGGTGCCATGAAGCCAGGACCGGCTGGTAGCCCAACACGCACTGGAACGGTGACATGTTAGTCGATGAGTGACGGAGGGAGTTTTGGGCTACCTCTGCCCATGGGACGTACCTCGCCCATTCCCTGGGCCGGTCCCGGCAATACGGCCGTATAAACCTACCCACATCTTGGATCACTCTCTCCACCTGCCCATTACTCTCGGGGTGGAAACCCGAGTTCAGGCTGACCGAGACCCCCAACCGTTCCATGAACGCCCTCCAAACTCTGTACGTGAACTGGGGACCCTGATCAGAAACGATGTCCTCGGGCACCCCGTAGTGCCGGAAGACATGGGTAAACAGGGCCTCCGCAGTCTGCAGAGACGTAAGGAGACCGGACAATGGGATGAGACGGCAGGACTTCGAGAACCGATCCATAACGACCAGGATTGTGGTGTTCCCCTGAGATGTGGGAAGGTCGGTGAGAAAGTCCACAGACAAGTGCGACCACGGCCGCTGTGGAATGGGGAGGGGCTGTAATTTCCCTCTAGGCAGGTGTCGAGGAGCCTTGCTCTGAGCGCACACCGAGCAGGAGGAGACATAAAACCTCACGTTCTTAGCCAATGTGGGCCACCAGTACTTCCCCTAAGACTCCGCACTGTCCTCTCGATCCCAGGGTGACCCGAAGAGGGAAGATTATGGGCCCATCGAATCAATCGATCACGGACACCAAGCGGCACGTACTGAGCACCTGCTGGACACTGAGATGGTGCAGGTTCCAACCGTAACGCCCGCTCGATCTCCGCGTCCACCTCCCATACCACCGGTGCTACCAAGCATGACGCTGGGAGGATGGGAGTTGGATCGATGGCCTTCTCCTCAGTGTCATATAGGTGGGACAATGCATCAGCCTTCGTGTTTTGGGAGCCTGGCCGATAGGAGATTGTGAAACGAAATCGGGTAAAGAACATGGCCCACCTGGCCTGACGCAGATTCAGTCTCCTAGCTGCCTGGATGTACTCGAGATTACGGTGGTCAGTCCAGATGAGGAAAGGGTGCTTAGCCCCCTCAAGCCAGTGTCTCCACACTTTCAGAGCTTTGACTACAGCTAACAACTCCCGGTCCCCCACGTCATAGTTCTGCTCCGCCGGACCGAGCTTCCTTGAAAAGAAAGTGCAAGGGCGCAGTTTTGGTGGCATGCCCGAGCTCTGTGGTAGCACGGCCCTCACCCCAGTCTCGGATGCATCCACCTCCACTATGAATGCCAAAGAGGGGTCCGGATGAGCCAGCACGGGAGCGTCGGCAAACAGCTCCTTCAGACGACTGAAAGCTCTGTTCGCCTCTGCTGACCAGTGCAAGCGCGCCGGCCCCCCCTTCAGCAGTGAGGTAATGGGAACAGCCACCTGATCAAAGCCCTGGATAAACCTCCGGTAGTAATTGGCAAACCCTAAGAACCGCTGCACCTTCTTTACCGTGGTCGGAGTCGGCCAATTACACACAGCTTTAACGCGGTCACACTCCATCACCACCCCCGAGGTGGAAATGCTATACCCCAGGAAGGAAACGGCTCATTTGGAAAACACACATTTCTCAGCCTTAACGTACAGGTCATGCTCCAGCAGTCGCCCAAGCACCTTGCGCACCAGGGATACATGCGTGGCGCATGTGGTGGAATAGATCAGGATGTCATCTATATACACCACCACACCCTGCAGGTCCCTGAGAATCTCATCTACAAAGGATTGAAAAACATCTGGAGCATTCTTTAACCCATATGGCATGACATTTTTACATTTACATTTTAGTCATTTAGCAGACGCTCTTATCCAGAGCGACTTACAGTAGTGAATGCATACATTTCATACATTTTTTTTTTCTTCTCCGTACTGGTCCCCCGTGGGAATCGAACCCACAACCCTGGCGTTGCAAACACCATGCTCTACCAACTGAGTCATAGGGTACTCATAGTGGCCCGATGTGGTACTAAACGCGGTTTTCCACTCGTCTCCTCCCCGAATACGCACCAGATTGTACGCGCTCCTGAAGTCCAGTTTCATGAAAATACGCGCTCTGTGAAATGATTCCACCGCCGTAGCGATGAGAGGTAGCGGGTAACTAAACCCCACTGTGATGGAATTTAGACCTCGATAATCAATGCACAGATGCAGACCTCCCTCCTTTTTCTTCACGAAAAAGAAACTCAAGGAGACGGGTGACATGGAGGGCCGAATGTACCCCTGTCTCAGAGATTCCGTGACATATGTCTCCATAGCCAGCATTTCCTCTTGTGACAATGGGTACACGTGACTCCTGGGAAGTGTAGCGTTTACCTGGAGGTTTATCGCGCAATCCCCTCGTCGATGAGGTGGTAATCGAGTCGCCCTCTTCTTACAGAAGGCGATAGCCAAATCGGCATATTCAGAGGGAATGCGCACAGTGGAAACCTGGTCTGGACTCTCCACCGTCGTCGCACCGATGGAAAATCCTTTATCACCTGCCTGAACACTCCTCTGACCACCCTCTGAGAGCCCCCTGTCTCCATGAAATATAGGGATTGTGATTGGCCAGCCAGGGAATCCCCAGCTCCACCGGAAACGCAGGCGAATCAATGAGGAAGAGACTAATCCGTTCCCCATAATTCCCCTGCGTTACCATGTCCAGTGGAACCGTGGCCTCCCTGACCAGCCCTGACCCTAATGGTCGGCTATCTAAGGAGTGCATGGGGAAAGGTTGGTCCAACGACAGCAGGGGAATCCCTAGCCTTAATGCTAGCCCACGATCCATAAAGTTTCCAGCTGTGCCTGAATCGACTAGCATCTTATGCTGAAAAGAGGGAGAAAACTCAGGAAAAGTTATTAGCACAAACATATGGACAACAGGGAGCTCTGGGTGAGGCTGGTGCTTACTCACCTGGGGGTGAACGAGGAGTGCTCTGCCTGCCATCCCGATTCCCAGAGGAGCTCCTCCAGCTCCGGTCGGCAGTGTGTGCTCTCCGACCACACCGGGTACAGGAGGAGCCTCTTCCTCCGGTCCCCCTCGATGCGGCCCCCCCTAGCTCCATGGGGATGGGAGCTGGAGGGCCTGGAGGTGGAACCAACAGGGCCCGTTCTGGACGCCCGTGGGCAGCCAGCAAATTGTCGAGATGAATGAACATGTCAATGAGTTCGTCTAGGGAGAGGGTAGTGTCCCGACAGGCTAGCTCCCGGCAGACGTCCTCCCGGAGGCTACAACGATTGTGGTCCATCAGGGCCCTGTCGTTCCACCCCGCCCCAGCAGCCAAGGTCCGGAACTCCAGAGCAAAGTCCTGAACAGCCGTTCACCCGCCGCCTGGCCTTCTGGTGGGTGGTCGAACATGGCCCGGAAACGGCGGGTGAACTCGGGGAAGTGAGCCCTCACCGATTCTGGGCCATACCACACTGCGTTGGCCCACTCCAGGGCATGACCCGTTAAGCAGGAGACAAGGATGCTCACGCTCTCCTCTCCCGAGGGAGTCGGACGAACGGTAGCCAGGTACAACTCCAGCTGTAGCAGGAACCCCTGGCACCCAGCCACCGCTCCATCGTACTCCCTGGGGAGAGCCAGGTGTAGGGCCCCGGATCCGGACGCCGGAGAAGGGGTAGTAGGTGGAGGGGGAAGAGGAGCTGGGGATGAGGTAGGGAGGCCACTCCTCTCCCATCGGTCCATCCTCTCCATCATTTGATCCATGGCTGAACCGATCCGGTGGAGAATGCTGGTATGATGGAGGACCCGTTCCTCCATCGATGGGAGAGGGGGCGCGGCTGCTCCTGCTGACTCCATAACTGGTGCGGGATTCTGTCACGGGATACTAGGAGTGGTGGTAGGAGTCAGGCGCAGAGAGCAGAGGTAAAGTATAACGTCCTTTATTTCTTCCGGCACAAACCGGTCACGCCAAAACAGACGGGCACGTAAAACAAACGACCAACCCAGAACAACGGGCAAACAGTCAGGAGAGAGATAACAAGGCGTAAACCAGCACATCCAAAAATACACAACAGCAAACGTAATCCCGCACAAACCTGGGTGGGCTAAACAGGCTTAAATAAACACAAATTAAGAAACACAATAGGGAACAGGTGCAACCAATAAGACCATACAAACAGAAAAGGAAAAAGGGATCAGCGGTGGCTAGTAGGCCGGCGACGACGACCGCCGAGCGCCGCTCGAGCAGGCAGGGGAGCCACCTTCGGTGGGATTCGTGACACATGTATCCATGATATTTGTGATCTCCTTAAGTGCTTGAGGGTGATAGTTTGCAAAATGATTTCCTTTATAATCCATTGAGGTACTTAAAACCGTATTATAATCTCCCACCATAATAATAGATTAATTAGTTGCTTGTGAGCTCAATAGATTATTATAGTGTGGATCATCATTATTTGGCCCATATATATTAATTAGCCAGATCTGTTTTTGGTCCAATAGCATATTTAAAATAATCCATCATCCTTGCGGATCTGTTTGCACAGTTTGCACAATCGTATCAAAATTTGTATTAATTAGTATAATCACCCTTTTTGAGTTTCTTGCCCATGACAAAAATATATTTCTCCCTCCCAGTCCTTTTCCACTCACCCTTAGCAATATTTGTAGAAGGAGTTTCCTGTAAACAATAGAGATTATATTATTTCTCTTTTATCCATGTAAAAATAATTACTTTTTTAAGATCTGCTAAGCCATTACAATTATAACTGGCTATACTTATTTCCCCACTTACCATAATGATACCCAAGTTTCAATTATACTTACCACAACCAATGTTTGTAAACTTACCATTAAAAAGCACCATGATGATTAAGTGTCCATATAGCTGTACCATAATATTTGCACTGTTAAGCAATTGTCCTAATATTCCACCCACTAAAACCTCCCACCATGTCTAGGTCTGTTGTCACTAAGACCATCAGACCATCTCCCTGACTCATGACGCACCTTTGCGTCCTAAGGCAAACCCTTAGCCGCCAAATAGCGTTGGCCAGAGGGGAAAATGAGCAGTCTTGTGATAACATAAATATCTATGGGGGTGGTTTTTAAGAGAACTAACCAAATAACCTGGAAAACAGTCTGAAAAAAATAAGTAGTACCAATAATAGATAATATTGATAGAAATAATAACAGCACAATCTTATACATGCCTGCTCATATTTGAAAGTCCTAGCAAGGCTATAATCATGTCAACCCAGCCTGCTCAGTTCATTAAATTCAGTTGTTTGAAAAATTATGAAAAAATGTAGAGAAAACAACCAAAATATAATGCAAGATCAGTACTTTTTTTAATGTCCATTACATGCAAGACATATTTCATGTAGTCCTCATTATATCCTGTTTTATTCCGACAAAAAGAAGAAGGAAAAAGGAACATAGATTCTAACGGCTGCTAATGACTGCAATTAAAAATGTGTCTCAGGCATCACACTGTCCATAAAGAAATATCCAAGTTGAACTTACAATCGACTCTGACACAGCCATGGCACGATAGCCAAGAATACATGCAGTACTGACAATCCAGAGTGAGTAAACCTGTAAAACCAACCCTCTCTCCACCCACACACATTTTGTTTTTTATTCCAGTGTCGTTGCTCTATCACCTCGTCTGTTTTACACCTAGGCCTAAATCATTAGGATCAAGAATATAAAAAGGTAGCATAAATAGCTTGTATAGAAATATATTACATACCGCTTTCTCATTTAGAGAAGTGCTTCCATAAGCCAGTTATTGTGTTTGTTCAACCACTAATAGAGACAACAACCCTGTTGACAATACCTAATCCATTTGCCGGTGTATATCGGAACAATAATCATCCTTTACATTTTTTATTTTGAGATGTATTTTTTAAATGTAAAAGGGTAATGATTTTAGGATCGTAGAAGCCTATTCCAATAGAGAACCTAGGCAGGTTTTCAATTCTATTATCCTTTATCCTAGCCCTACAATAGATCTTTTCATTTTTATTACATTATATCTTAAAAGCGAATAGTTCCGATTCACATCTGCAAACAAGGGACACTGACATTGAGGGAGAGGTTTTTACCCTGGCACCACACTGCCAGTTCTCTGACCTCCTCCGTATAGACTGTGGAGACACTTGCCAGCTGGTCAGCACATGCTCTGAGTACGTATTCTTGTCATCCGTCTGGCCCTGCGGCCTTGTGTATCACGGCTCAGGCTAAGACCCAGATGCAGACACAGGAGACAGAAAGTCTCAGAGTATTTTATAGTTCAAGGGGCAGGCAAAAGGTAAGTCAAGGCAGGCAAAGTGTCGTAATCCAAATCAGAGTCAGGCAGGTACAGAATGGCGGGCAGGATCAGGGTCAGACAGGCAGAAAGGTTATAACTGGGAATACTAAGACAAACCAAAACTAAAGCACAGGAAACACGGGAACGCGCTGGTAGGACTTGACGGGACAAGACGAACTGGCAACAGACAAACACAGGTATAAATACACAGGGGATAATGAGGGGAGATGGGAGACACCTGATGGGGGGTGGAGACACGCACAAAGACAGGTGAAACAGTTCAGGGTGTGACAGTACCCCCCCTCTAGGGACACCACCTGGCGTCCTACCTTGGCGCATACCTGGTTGACTGGGGTGCCGGCGGTGGAACTCAGCTATGAGGGCTAGGTCCAGGATGTCCCTAGCCGGGACCCATCACCTCTCCCCCTGTCCATAACCCTCCCAGTCAACCAGGTACTGGAATCCCCTGCCCCGCAGTTGAACCTTCACGAGGCGACTCACCATGTACGCAGGTTGGCCGTTAATGAGACAGGGAAGAGTGGTCGTTCTTGAAAATCAGGAGACAAAGGGCTGTGTGACAGGTTTAATCCTAGACACATGAAAAGTGGGATGTATTTGGAGAGTGCGGGGCAAAGAAGAAGAAGGCAAACAGCAGAGGGGCTAAGGAGTTTGCAGGACTCCACCTGGAGGGGCAGATCCTGAGTGGACAGCCATACCCTCTGCCCAAGATGGCAGCAGGGAGCAGGGGTCCGGTGGTGGTCTCCCTGTTGTCGATACTTGGAGGGGACCTTGAGAAGAGCGGCCCAGGCTCTCCAACATTTACATTTTAGTCATTTAGCAGACACTCTTATCCAGAGCAACTTACAGTAGTGAATGCATACATTTCATTTCATGCATTTTTTTTTGTACTTGCCCCCCATGGGAATCAAACCCACAACCCCGGCATTGCACACACCATGCTGGCATTGCAAACACCATGCTCTACCAACTGAGCCACAGGGAAGGCTAGGTAGGCCAGGTATGGCGACAGCAATGGATGAACATCTGGGCAGAAGATATGCTGACCTCTTCCTCTTGCTCCGGGAAGAGTGGGGGCTGATATCCCAGGGAACACTCAAAAGGCGAGAGACCCGTAGCAGAACAGGGAAGGGTGTTGCGGACATATTCCACCCACACGAGTTGCTGGCTCCAGGTGGTGGGATTGGTGGAGACGAGGCAGCAAAGAGTCATCTCCAGGTCCTGATTGTCTCGCTCCAACTAGCCATTAGACTGGGGATGAAAACCAGAGGACAGGCTAGCCGACGACCCAATGAGGGTGCAGAACGCATTCCAGAACCGGGACGAGAACTGAGGACTGCGATCGGAGACCATGTCGACCGGTAGCCTGTTTAACTTCTTATCCGGTGAAATTGCAGAGCGCGAAATTCAAACTACAGAATTATAAATATTTAACTTTCATAAAATCACAAGTGAAATATGTCAAAATAAAGTTGAACTTCTTGTTAATCCAGCCGCTGTAGATTTCAAAAAGGCTTTACTGCGAAAGCACGCCATGCGATTTCTGAGGACAGCGCCCCGCATACAAAAGCATGAAAAACATATTTCAACCAGGCAGGTGCGCCACGAAAGTCAGAAATAGCGATATAATAAATGCCTTACCTTTGATGATCTTCTTCTGATGGCACTCCAAAAGGTCCCAGATACATCACAAATGGTCCTTTTGTTTGATAATGTCCTTGTTAAGACAATAACGGAGAATCGTTATTGTCTTAACCAGAGAAAAATACCAAAGAATGTGCTCTCTTCTACACGCTTGGAAACACTACAGCCAAAATGGGAGCCATCTAGAAAAACTACAATTTCTGGCTCATTTTTCCAAAAACCAGCCTGAAACTCTTTCTAAAGACTGTTGACATCTAGTGGAAGCCCTAGGAACTGCAATCTGGGAGGATTTCACCTTATAATAAAAGTGACAGCCATTGAAAACAGTGGTCGCAGTGGTTCGCCTGCCATATCAGTTCTGTTATACTCCCAGACATAATTGTAACAGTTTTAGAAACTTTAGAGTGTTTTCTATCCAAATCTACCGATTATATGCATATACTAGCTTCTGGGCCTGAGTAACAGGCAGTTTACTTTGGGCATGCTTTTCATCCGGATGTGAAAATACTGCCCCCTACCCAAGAGAGGTTAAAGGTCTTACTCACATTGGCTACAGAGAACGTGACAGAGAGCGTGATCACACAGTCGCCCGGAACATCCGACGAGCGTCAGAGCCGTTGTAGTGGAGCACAAACAACATTGTGAATGCAACCTATATTTATCTGCTCATTTATTTTCCCTTTCATACTACAACTACTTGCACATTGTTACAACACCTTACATAGCCAATAATATAACATTTGAAATGTCTTTATTCTTAAAAAAAATTGTGAGTGCAGTGTTTACTAATGTTTCCCTTTAGTTTATTGTCTATTCCATTTGTTTGGAAATGTACATTTACGTCATTTAGCAGACGCTCCTATCCAGAGCGACTTACAAATTGATGCATTCACCTTAATGATATCCAGTGGAACAACCACTTTACAATAGGAGGATTCCTGGGATAGGATTACTTTATCCTATCCCAGGAATTCCTTAAAGAGGTGGGGTTTCAGGTGTCTCCGGAAGGTGGTGATTGACTCCGCTGTCCTGGCGTCGTGAGGGAGCTTGTTCCACCATTGGGGTTCCAGAGCAGCGAACAGTTTTGACTGGGCTGAGCGGGAACTGTGCTTCCGCAGAGGTAGGGAGGCCAGCAGGCCAGAGGTGGATGAACGCAGTGCCCTTCTTTGGGTGTAGGGACTGATCAGAGCCTGAAGGTACGGAGGTGCCGTTCCCCTCACAGCTCCGTAGGCAAGCACCATGGTCTTGTAGCAGAGTGTACAGGTGCAATGATCTGTGAGCTGTTCTGACAGCTGGTGCTTGAAGCTAGTGAGGGAGATATGAGTCTCCAGCTTCAGAGATTTTTGCAGTTCGTTCCAGTCATTGGCAGCAGAGAACTGGAAGGAAAGATGACCAAAGGAGTAATTGGCTTTGGGGGTGACCAGTGAAATATACCTGCTGGAGCGCATGCTATGTAAACATGTGTTTACCATGCCAATAAAGCTCTTGAATTTAATTGAGAGGGATAGGAAGAGAGGGAGAGAAAAAGACACTGTGTACAACGTAAAACACCAAATTAATGCATGCAGAGCAGAATTAGGCCGATTCTTGGTAATTATCAAAATCCAGAAAAGAGACGTTCAATTCTACGACCACCTAAAAGGAAGCGATTCCCAAATCTTCCATAACAAAGCCATCACCTACAGAGAGATGAACCTGGAGAAGAGTCCCCTAAGCAAGCTGGTCCTGGGTCTCTGTTCACAAACACAAACAGACCCCACAGAGCCCCAGGACAGCAACCCAATTAGACCCAAACAAATTAGTCCCAAACACTGGAAAGAATTAACAAAAAAACTGAGCAAGCTAGAATGCTATTTGGCCCTAAACAGAGAGTACACAGTGGCAGAATACCATAACCACTGTGACTGACCCAAACTTAAGGAAAGCTTTGACTATGTACAGACTCAGTGAGCATAGCCTTGCTATTGAGAAAGGCCAACATAGGCAGACCTGGCTCTCAAGAGAAGACAGGCTATGTGCACACTGCCCACAAAATGAGGTGGAAACTCATTTGAAATTACTTTACTCTTTTGGAACTTTTGTGAGTGTAATGTTTGCTGTTAATTTTGTATGTTTATTTCACTTTTGTTTATTACCTAAGTCACTTGCTTTGGCAATGTTAACATATGTTTCCCTTAAATTGAAATTGAATTGAAAGAGACCGAAAGATAGACCAAGAGAGAGAGAGAGAGAAAGAGAGAAAGTTTGTTGATGCTGTAGCTGTTTGCCAAGACAAGCCTGTTCAATTTGTTCTCCTCGCCTTTTCATTCCTCTCTCATTTCCTTTTCCAATCTCTATTCACTTATTGATCTCTTCTGTCATTGATCTGTCCGTCAATCCCCCACCCATCCCTCCTTCCTCCATCTGTCTCCTTCTGACAGACTTTTAATTGATGAGAAAGCAGGTGAAATTAAGCAATTAGGCCAAGTGGCGGGAAAAGAGACAGAGTGGCATGACATTTCTAGGTAGACTGGAAGTGATGAGGGAGAAGGAGGGAGGAGAAGGAGGGAGGAGGAGAAGAAAAGGGAGGGAGGGTGGTGTGGAGGATAATGAATGCAGGAGGCATGGAAAGATGCAGGAATGTTTACGCTTTTTCATTTCAGAATTTGAATGAATTTTTCATAGCTATTCATAAAAAACCCATCAATATTTCACCTGGGGAGAGAGAGAAGGAGAAAGAGAAAGAGAGGGAGGGAGGGAAAAAAAGGACCCTTATGGAATGAGTTGTCATGAAAGTCCATTGAAGCAAGCGGAGTCAGTGGAGAAGAAGGGAAAAGAGGGAGGGAGGAGGGATAGAGGGATGTTTATGCCGAGGACACAAACACCTAGAAAGGGGGAGGGATGGAGGGAGGAGAGGAGCTGGAGGAGGGAAAAGGAGGGGGGACACCACAACGTAAGTGTCTGGGTGAGAATGAGAGAGAAGGCTGGTGTGGAGACAGAAGAGGGTGGTGTGTGTGTGTGTGTGTTTCTGTGCGCACCCGTGTATGTGTTTGAGAGAAAGAGGGAAAGAGGTGGGAATATTCTCAGACACAAAGCCTAATCACTAGGGCATCAACAACACCAGCTATCAGCAGGAAAGGAGTATGTGTTTGTGAGAGTTGGGTTAATTTTCACTTTGTCAAACCCCATTATGTGCATAGTATTCCTGATCTCTCCCAGGACCATAGCTTTATTCCCAGACACCTGTGATGGCATCTCTGTTATTGGGGAGCAGGATGTGAAAGTTACTGTAGATCTTGTTTTTTCAATTTTATTTCACCTTTATTTAACCAGGTAGGCTAGTTGAGAACAAGTTCTAATTTGCAACTGCGACCTGGCCAAGATAAAGCATAGCAATTCGACACATACAACAACACAGAGTTACACATGGAATAAACAAAACATACAGTCAATAATACAGTAGAACAAAAGAAAACAAAACGTCTATATACAGTGAGTGCAAATGAGGTAAGTTAAGGCAATAAATAGGCCATGGTGGCGAAGTAATTACAATATAGCAATTAAACACTGGAATGGTAGATGTGCAGAAGATGAATGTGCAAGTAGAGATACTGGGGTGCAAAGGAGCAAGATAAATAAATAATACAGTATGGGGATGAGGTAGGTAGATAGATGGGCTGTTTACAGATGGGCTATGTACAGGTGCAATGATCTGTGAGCTGCTCTGACAGCTGGTGCTTGAAGCTAGTGAGGGAGATATGAGTCTCCAGCTTCAGAGATTTTTGCAGTTCGTTCCAGTCATTGGCAGCAGAGAACTGGAAGGAAAGACGACCAAAGGAGGAATTGGCTTTGGGGGTGACCAGTGAAATATACCTGCTGGAGCGCATGCTATGAGTGGGTGCTGCTATGGTGACCAGTGAGCTGAGATAAGGCGGGGCTTTACCTAGCAGAGACTTGTAGATAACCTGTAGCCAGTGGGTTTGGCGATGAGTATGAAGCGAGGGCCAACCAACGACAGCGTACAGGTCGCAATAGTGGGTAGTGTATGGGGCTTTGGTGACAAACTGATAGACTGCATCCAGTTTGTTGAGTAGAGTGATGGAGGCTATTTTATAGATGACATCACCGAAGTCGAGGATCAGTAGGATGGTCAGTTGTACGAGGGTATGTTTGGCAGCATGAGGGAAGGATGCTTGGTTGTGAAATAGGAAGCCGATTCTAGATTTAATTTTGGATTGGAGATGCTTAATGTGAGTCTGGAAGGAGAGTTTACAGTCTAACCAGACACCCAGGTATTTGTTGTTGTCCACGTATTCTAAGTCAGAGCCGTCCAGAGTAGTGATACTGGATGGGCGAGCAGGTGCGGGCAGTGATCGATTGAATAGCATGCGTTTAGTTTTACTTGCGTTTAAGAGCAGTTGGAGACCACGGAAGGAGAGTTGTATGGCATTGAAGCTCGTCTGGAGGTTAGTTAACACAGTGTCCAAAGAGGGGCCAGAAGTATACTGAATGGTGTCGTCTGCGTAGAGGTGTATCAGAGAATCACCAGCAGCAAGAGCAACATCATTGATGTATACAGAGAAGAGAGTCGGCCTGAGAATTGAACACTGTGGCACACCCATAGAGACTGCCAGAGGTCCGGACAACAGGCCCTCCGATTTGACACACTGAACTCTATCAGATAAGTAGTTGGTGAAGCAGGCGAGGCAATCATTTAAGAAACCAAGGCTGTCGAGTCTGCCAATAAGAATGTGGTGATTGACAGAGTCGAAAGCCTTGGCCAGGTCGTTGAATACGGCTGCACAGTAATGTCTCTTATCGATGGCAGTTATGATGTCGTTTAGGACCTTGAGATTGGCTGAGATGCACCCATGACCAGCTCTGAAACAAGATTGCATAGCGGAGAAGGTACGGTGGGATTCGAAATGGTCGATAATCTGTTTGTTAACTTGGCTTTCGAAGACCTTAGAAAGACAGGGTAGGATAGATATAGGTCTGTAGCAGTTTGGGTCTAGCGTGTCACCCCCTTTGAAGAGGGGGATGAGCGCGGCAGCTTTCCAATCTTTGGGAATCTCAGACGATACGAAAGAGAGGTTGAACAGGCTAGTAATAGGGGTTGCAACAATTTCGGCAGATAATTTTAGAAAGAGAGGGTACAGATTGTCTAGCCTGATTGTCTAGGCTTTGGCGGGTTGCTGTGGAGGGTGCCAGGTGGAAAGCATGGCCAGCCGTAGAGAAATTCTCAATTATAGTGGATTTATCTGTGGTAACAGTGTTTCCTAGCCTCAGAGCAGTGGACAGCTGGGAGGAGGTGCTCTTATTCTCCATGGACCTTACAGTGTCCCAGAACTTTTTTGAGTTAGTACTACAGGATGCACATTTCTGTTTGAAAAAGCTTGCCTTAGCTTTTCTAACAGCCTGTGTATATTTGTTCCTAACTTCCCTGAAAAGTTGCATATCACGGGGGCTATTCAATGCTAATGCAGAAAGCCACAGGATGTTTTTGTGCTGGTCAAGGGCAGACAGTTCTGGAGTGAACCAAGGACTATATCTATTCCTAGTTCTGCATTTTTTTGAGTGGGGCATGCTTATTTAAGATGGTGAGGAGGTCAACAATGTCATTCCAGGATACCCCGGCCAGGTCGATTAGAAAGGCCTGCTCGCAGAAGTGTTTTAGGGAGCGTTTGACAGTGATGAGGGGTGGTCGTTTGGTCACAGACCCATTGCGGATGCAGGCAATGAGGCAGTGATCGCTGAGATTTTGATTGAAAACAGTGTATTTGGAGGGCGAGTTAGTTAGGATGACATCTATGAGGGTGCCCGTGTTCACGGATTTGGGGTTGTACCTGGTAGGGTCATTGATAATTTGTATGGCCGGGGTGTTAAGCATGTCCCAGTTTAGGTCACCCAGTAGCATCTAGCTCAGAAGATAGATGGGGGGCAATCAATTCACATGTGGTATCGAGGGCACAGCTGGGGGCAGAGGGAGGTCTATAGCAAGCGGCAACAGTGAGAGACTTGTTTCTGGAAAGGTTCATTTTTAGAAGTAGAAGCTCGAATTGTTTGGGTACAGACTTGGATAGTAACACAGAACTCTGCAGGCTATCTTTGCAGTAGATTGCAACACCGCCCCCTTTGGCAGTTCGATCTTGGCGGAAAATGTTATAGTTAGCGATGGAGATTTCAGGGTTTTTGGTGGTTTTCCTAAGCCAGGATTCAGACACGGCTAAGACATCCGGGTTGGCAGAGTCTGCTAAAGCAGTGAGTAAAACAAACGTAGGGAGTAGGCTTCTAATGTTAACATGCATGAAACCAAGGCTTTTACGGTTACAGAAGTCAACAAAGGAGAGCATCTGGGAAGTGGGAGTGGAGCTAGGCACTGCAGGACCTGGATTAACCTCCACATCACCAGAGAAACAGAGGAGAAGTAGGATAAGGGTACGGCTAAAGGCTATACGAGCTGGCCGTCTAGCACGTTCAGAACAGAGAGTAAAAGGAGCAGGTTTCCTGGCACGATAGCATAGATTCAAGGCATAGTGTAAAGACAAAGGTAAGGTAGGATGTGGGTACATTGTAGGTAAACCTAGGCATTGAGTAATGATGAGAGAGATATAGTCTCTAGAGACAACATGGTTGGTTAAGGCATATTGAGCAGGGCTAGAGGGTCTACAGTGAAATAAGACAGTAATCACTAACCAGGACAGTAATGGACTAGGCATATTGATGTTAGAGAGAGGCATGCGTAGCCAAGTGAACATATGGTCCAGTGAGTGGTTGGGCTGACTGGGGACACGGCGATTCAGACGGTTAGCAGGCCGGTGCTAACAAGCTAACAGTTAGTAGGCCGGGGCTAAACAAGCTAGCAGTTAGCAGACCGGGGCTGGCAAGCTAGCAGTTAGCAGACCGGGTTAGCAAGCAAGCAGTTGGTAGACCGGGGCTAGCAGATAGCAGACCGGGGCCGGCAAGCTAGCAGTTAGCAGACCGGTGCAAGTAAGCTAGCAGTTAACAGACCGGGGCTAACAAGTTAGCCTTTGGGGGACGTCGCGATAGGGGTAAGTCTGTTTTTGCCTCTTTGTGCAGTGACGTCGATTGACCAGTCGTGGAATTAGTAGGGTTCCAAGTAGCTCTAGGTAGCTAGTAGGCCGCGGTTAGCAGAATGGGCCTTCAGCGGACGTCGCGCCTGAGGGGCCTGTTGGAATCCTTGGGCAGATTATGTCGGTATTCCAGTCGTAGAGGATCGGCGGGGTTTCGTGCCCCATACCGGCAGTAGAATGGGTATTGTAGCCCAGGAGTGGGCTTCGGTGGTAGCACAGGAGCTCTGGCCGGGCTAGCTTCAGGCTAATTGGTGCTTGCTCCAGGATGGAAACGCTAGCCAGGAGTAGTCACCCGGGATTGCGGTTAGCTAGTTGCAAAGATCCAGATGAAAATGTTCAGAGTTTGCGATAGGAATCCGGGCATATGGGATAAAAAAATAATAATAGGTCCGTTATGCTCTGGTTTGAGTCACGTTGTTCGAACTGGCGAGAGCTTTCCGAGCTAAAGGTTAGCTGATGACCGCTAGCAATGGTTTGCTGACTGATAGCTGGTAGGTAGTTAGCTGGCTAGCTTCAGTTGTGGGATTCCAGATCTGGAGTAAATAGAAATACTTAGAAAAAAAACCCAGATCCACGCCACATTGGGTGAGGCGGGTTGCAGGAGAATATTTAGAAGTTGAGGTTTAGGAAAATATTTTAAAAAGATATGCGAAGAAAAATATGTAAAAAGCTATATACAAGGGACACAACAGGACAAAGATGTCTGACTGCTACGCCATCTTGGATTTTTGGGGGGCAAGATGTGGACGTTACACTGGATCTTGTTTTTGGGGACGCAGGATGTGGAAGTTACTGTAGATCTTGTTTTTTGGGGGGCAGGATGTGAATGTTACACTATATCTTGAACCATTGTCACTTCCTTTCCTTCCTTTGCTTGTATTGTCAACAGACCTGGGTTCAAATACATGTCTTTTTAAACATTTGTACTTGAAAATACATGCCAAAACATATGCAAATAGTTTCATGCCAATAGTTTATTTCCGAATACATTCCTATATTAAACTAGTATTTGAAAAAATAACCAAATAATGTCTTTGAAAGTCATTGAAATAACCCTAAATAGTTTTAAAGCCCAGGTCTGATTGAATAATCCTTCCATTGTCCACTGATACACGTCCAGTGGCAGTGTAGTGATTAGTGAGCAAGCTGCAGGCTTGACCCTGGCAGCCTCTTGTTGAACTCTAACCCTGAGGACTACGCCGCTTAATCTACCCTGGGGTCAAGTGGGCCTTCATTTGCATGAATTTATGAGTGTGTGCATGTGTGTGTGTATGTCTGTGTGTTTGTATATGTGTGTGTGGGGGGCGGCGGGGCAGCTATTTGTCTACAGATAGTCAATTAAATATCTAATTAACTGGGGAGGAGTTAAATAATTCAGGGGTATTGACTGGCCTGGGAGAGAGGAATGGATGGAGAGACATAGAGAGGGAGGAATGGGTGGAGGGAGGAAGGTATAGAGAGGGACGGAGGGATGGTTGGAAGGTGTGTATTTAAATGATGTTGTCTGCAGCAAGCTGAGGTGGGGCACTCTTTTAGGGTGTCTAACAGAGAGGGACATTTTTAGACAGAAACATCAGTGATGGTATACACTGACTATACCAATCATTAGGAACACCTTCCTAATATAGAGTTGCACCCCCCCTCTATATATATTTATATTTTTTATTAAATTAAAATGTAGGCTAATGAAGACATTTAGAGGGACGCAGACTCGGTCTCGACCTTTAAGTCTTTACTGAATACTCATTCTCTTCCTATGATTGAGTGTAGTCTGGCCCAGGGGTGCAAAGGTGAATGGCAAGGCACTGGAGTGACAAACCGCCCTTGCTGTCTCTGCCTGGCCAGCTCCCCTCTCTGCACTGGGATTCTCTGCTTCTGACCCTATGATGGGGGCTGAATCACTGGCTTACTTGTACTCTTCCATTCCGTCCCTAGGAGGGGTGTGTCATGTCATGCTAGGATTTTTTTGCTATACTCAACTTGAATAGGTTGAGTCACTGACGTGATCTTCTTTTCCGGTGCTGCGCCCACTCGGGTTAGTGCGGTGAAAGAGATCTTTGTGAGCTATAATCAGCCTTATCTCAGGGTAGAAAGTTGGTGGTCTGTTGGTATCCTGGTTAGGCCTGTCCGAGGGTGTCAACAGACAGGGCCACAGTGTCCCCAGACCCCCCTGTCTCAGCCTATGCTACAATAGTCGGGGGGCTAGGGTCAGTCTGTCCTATCTGGTTACATTTTCCTGTATTATCTGGTGTCCATTGTGAACTTAAATATGCTCCCTCTAATTCTCCCATCTCTCTCCCTTTCTCTCAGGACCTGAGCCCTAGGACCATGCCTCAGTACTATCTGGTCTGAGAACTCCTGGCTGTTCTTTTCCCCAGTCCACCTGGTTGTGCTGCTGGTCCAGTTTCTGCTGTTTTGCCTGTGGCTATTGAACCCTGACCTGTTCACCGGACGTGCTACCTTATCCTGTACCTGCTGTTTTTTACTCTCTCTCTCTCTCTCTCTCTCTCTCTCTCTCTCTCAACCTCTGAATGCTCAGCTATGAAAAGCCAAATGACATTTATTCCTGAGGTGCTGACCTGTTCCACCCTCTACAACCACTGTGATTATTATTTGACCCTGCTGGTCTTCAATGAACATTTTAAGATTTTGAAGTATGATCTGGCCTTAATGGCCATGTACTCTTATAATCTCCAACCGACCACCCTTCAGAGTCTGGTTCCTCTCTAGGTTTCTTCCTAGGTTCCTGCTTTCTAGGGAGTTTTTTCTAGCCACCTGTAACGTTCGTCGTTATAGAGGGACCAAGGCGCAGCGGAGGTTTGGTTCATCATCATTTTTATTAGAACGGTGAACCAGCAAAACAATAAACGATACCATGAACGAACAGCTTCACAGGCTACGAATAGCAATGCAAATACAATTCCCCACGAACAGCGTGGGGGAAAATGAACTTAAATGAGATCCCAATCAGAGACAACTAGCGACAGCTGTCTCTGATTGGGAAGACAGAAACCAACATAGAAATACTCTCCAATAGAGCCAACACAAGGCTCCAACGCAAAACAGAAAACAAACACAGGAAAACCACCCAACATAAACCACCCTGACCCAAAACACCTGAGTTCACCCGGTCAGGGCGTGACAGTACCCCCCCCTCAACGGTGCGTACTCCCGGCGCACCAAACTTAAGTCTATTAGGGGGGGGAATCCGGGTGGGCGCCTCACCCTCGGTGGAGGCTCTGGCCCCGGGCGTGTTCTCCCCCCCGCCTCCACCTTAGCCCTACCCCTCTGGCCCGGACTGGACCACTGTGGAGCGGCATGCCCAGGCTCTGGAGCGGAGCCGTCGCCCGGAACAGGATTGGGCACCGGTGGACCGGACCCGGGCCGTGCCGGACTGGGAACACGCACCACTGGTTTGGTGCGGGCAGCAGGGACGGGCCGGACAGGACTGGGGACACGCACCACTGACTTGGTGCGGGGAGCAGGGACGGGCCGGACAGGACTGGGGACACGCACCACTAACCTGGTGCGGGGAGCAGGAACGGGCCGGACAGGACTGGGAACACGCACCTCTGACTTGGTGCGGGGAGCAGGAACGGGCCGGACAGGACTGGGGACACGCACCACTAACCTGGTGCGGGGAGCAGGAACGGGCCGGACAGGACTGGGGACACGCACCACTAACCTGGTGCGGGGAGCAGGGACGGGCCGGACAGGACTGGGGACACGCACCACTGACTTGGTGCGGGGAGCAGGGACGGGCCGGACAGGACTGGGGACACGCACCACTAACCTGGTGCGGGGAGCAGGAACGGGCCGGACAGGACTGGGGACACGCACCACTAACCTGGTGCGGGGAGCAGGAACGGGCCGGACAGGACTGGGGACACGCACCACTAACCTGGTGCGGGGAGCAGGGACGGGCCAGACAGGACTGTGAACACGTACTGGTGCCCTGAAGCGTGGAGCCGGTTTAGCCACTCGTCCTGGCTGGATGCCCATCCTAGCACGGCATGTGCTGGGCATGTCCACCGGACGTACCGGGCTGTGCGGGCGCACTGGCGACACACCGCGCAACTCCGCTTCCCGTGGCCTGGAACGGGGAGCAGGGACGGGCCGGACAGGACTGTGGACACGCACCATGGGCTTGGTGCGGGGAGCAGGGACGGGCCAGACAGGACTGTGAACACGTATAGGTGACCTGTAGCGTGGAGCTGGTTTAGCCACTCGTCCCGGCTGGATTCCCATCTTAGCACGGCATGTGCTGGGTCTGTCCACCGGACGCACTGGGCTGTGCGGGCGCACTGGCGACACAGCGCGCAACTCAGCATACCAGGGCTCCTCCTCCAGATCTTCCCTCTGCAGGTCCTCAATCAACTGCCTCATCCTCGTCTCTTCCTCCGCCGTCATCCCCCACGAGAGCAGTGGTCTGGGCTCTTCCTCTGCCCTACCGGACCACCCCATTAGCCCCCCCCCAAAATTTTCTTGGGGCTGTTTTCCGGGCCTCCTCGACCGCCGCCTGCGACTCCGTCTACCGGCTGGCTTTTCCTCCTCGACCTGGGAGTCCGTCCGCCAGGGTCCTTTCCCCGACATGATCTCCTCCCAGGTCCAGAACTCCTTTCCCCCGCGAGCCCATCTCTCGCGCTCCTTTTCCTCCCGCTGCTTGGTCCTGGTTCGGTGGGGAATTCTGTAACGTTCGTCGTTATAGAGGGACCAAGGCGCAGCGGAGGTTTGGTTCATCATCATTTTTATTAGAACGGTGAACCAGCAAAACAATAAACGATACCATGAACGAACAGCTTCACAGGCTACGAATAGCAATGCAAATACAATTCCCCACGAACAGCGTGGGGGAAAATGAACTTAAATGAGATCCCAATCAGAGACAACTAGCGACAGCTGTCTCTGATTGGGAAGACAGAAACCAACATAGAAATACTCCCCAATAGAGCCAACACAAGGCTCCAACGCAAAACAGAAAACAAACACAGGAAAACCACCCAACATAAACCACCCTGACCCAAAACACCTGAGTTCACCCGGTCAGGGCTTAACACCACCGTTCTCCTACATCTGCATTGCTTGCTGTGTGGGGTTTTAGGCTGGGTTTCTGTATAAGCACTTTGTGACATCTGTTCATGTAAAAAGGGCTTCATAAATGCATTTGATTTGATTTCAAATGGCATGAATTATATTATTTTACCATTTAAAGTGGAACGTTTGAATAAATATAGGCCTACTATCTCTATATTCTTAAACTCTAATAACTAGTTTTACATTCATCAACCTTACAGTTTCCGATGCTCATGATACCTGCATCTGATGGTCAACGAGGTCAAATCATGACGTCAGTAATCTTCAGGTTGAAAAGTTGGAGCTCTAGAAAGATGCCCGAGTTTCCGACTTGTAATTCCGAGTTGGATGACCATTCAAAACGATTTTTCTCAACCGCCTGTCACGGTTCCTGCTCTCTCCTTCCTTTTCTCTAGAGGGGACACCGTCTTCCACCTGACGGCGAAACTTGAGTCGCACCGCATCTGCCTCATACACAAATTCATGTTGTTCCTATGACCAGAGAAAGTTAAATATTCCTTAATATTAAAATCAACACGACGAGCTGCTAATAATAATAAAACGCATGGCTATCGATACTTGGCTACTCATTCATTGCATCTGCAGCCCAAGTGGAAGTACGGAGAAGCGAGATTTGTAATAATGTTGAATAAAGACAGTGCTGAATATAAACTTAAACATGAACTCACTCATAAAAACAGCAGGTCTTTGCTGTATTCATTGACAGTCTCTCTGTGGTCATGGTTTTAAAAGTTATTAAATCTTACGTAGGCTAGTAGCCATTTAAAGTTGGCTGTGGGTCGTGGAATAACTGTAGCCACAGTGATTTGAGATATCCGATTGGGTAGCGCAGTAGATGCACTCGATTTAGTCATAGATTTGCCGGTCTGCTGGGTAGGCGGAGCTTGTCTCATGGGAACACTTTGCTTACCCGGTGCGCAGGACTTTTAAATCAAGTGCACCTACCGGCAACAGCTCAACACAATTTTAAAAAGGAGTGCAAGCCTTTGTCGTTTGTTGGCTTTTCTACAGAAATATTTGGTGATTGACTTGGAATGCCTTGAAGATTGACCAGTTGATTGCAATCGACCGGTTGGCGACTACTGGTGTAGAGGGTAACACCTATTCATTCATGGGAAGATTACACTGACAAATTCTCTAGTGAGAGGTCGCAGTTTCCATATTTATTCATGGGTCTACAGGACCGATTCCACCAGAAGCCTTTTTAAAATCACCCAAAAATAATAATGTAACTTTTTTTGGATTGACAAACTGTCACGTCCTGACCAGTAAAGGGGTTATTTGTTATTGTAATTTGGTCAGGACGTGGCAGGGGGTGTTTGTTTTATGTGGTTCGGGGTTTGTCGGGATATGTCATTATGTAAGAGGGGTGTTTGTTTTATGTGTTCCAGGGTTTTTGGGTATTGTTCTATGTTTTGTATTTCTATGGTTTTTCTATGTTGTATATTTCTTTGTTGGCCTGGTATGGCTCTCAATCAGGAACATTGTTGTTGCTGATTGGGAGTCATACTTAGGTAGCCCTTTTTTCACATGTCTTTTGTGGGAAGTTGTTTTTGCATTGCTGTGTGTAGCCTGCAAGACTGTTTGTCGTTCGTTCGTTTTCTTGTTTTGTTTTGTAAGTGTTCAATAAAAGTAAATGTGAGCACTCAACCCGCTACGCCTTGGTCTACTCCATACGACGACCGTTACACAAACCAGATACAGTTATATATTTTACACGATGATGTAAAAGTTGCATTTTTTATTGATCCAATACGTAATATTAAATTTATCATAATTTGGTTGTAATCCAGAGAGGTTAGAAAAATTACCTAGATCCTCTAAGAGGCTATGGAGGGATCCAAATTGTGTATTTAAAAGAAAACATGAATCATCAGGGTAAAATGACACCTTTGTTTTTGAGTGCTGGATTTCTAGCCCCTTGATATTATTGTTGGATCTGATTTTAACAGCTAACATTTTGATGGCCATAATAAATAGATATGCTGATAGTGGACAACCTTGTTTTACTTCTATTGACAGTTTAATATTTTTTGGAGAAGTAGCCATTATTTACTATTTTACACCTAGGGTTACGATACATAACTTTAACAAATTGTATAAGAGATTCTCCAAAATTGAAATACTCCAAACATTTATATATTAGTTTGAGTCGTACTTTATCAAAACCTTTTCAAAGTCAGCTATGAATACCAGGCCTGGTTTCCCAGATTTTTCATCGTTTTCTATTGTTTCCAGTTCTTATCGTATATCACAGCCAGTGTATCGTCCATGTAAAAAACCTATCTGTTTATGATGAATAATACTCAACAATACCCTTTAAATTGTATGCGCTATGCATATTTAGATTTTTTATTTTATTTTTGCGTCACAACACTGAAGTGTTAGGGGCCTCCAATTTCTTTAATGGAGTGGATCTTTAAATTTACCACCTGGTGCCTGTTTAAGTAATAGTGAAATCAGATCTTCTTGTTGAGTATCTGATAATCTACCATTTTTATGTGTGGTTAAAACATCCTAATAACGGTCCTCTGAGTACATCAAAAAATATTTGATGTATCTCAACTAGTATGCCATCCAGCCCTGGAGTTTCCCTGGACTTAAAGGCTTTAATTGCATAAAGAAGTTTCTCCTTTGTAATTTGGCCTTCACATGAGTCTTTCTGTACAGCTGTTAATTCTAAATTATTATTAGAAAAAAATCCTTACAATTAACTTTGGTTAGTGGAGATGGAGGAGACTGAAACAAAAACATATGCTTAAGGTACTTTACTTTCTCTTTTTTTCACCTGTATTTAACCAGGTAGGCCAGTTGAGAACAAGTTCTCATTTACAACTGCGACCTGGCCAAGATAAAGCAACGCAGTGCGACAAAAAACAACAACACAGAGTTACACATGGGATAAACAAAAGTAAATCCATAACACAACAGAAAAATCTATATACAGTGTGTGCAAATGGAGTAAGCAGGTAAGGCAATAAAAAGGCCAATAGTAGCGAAGTAATAACAATTTAGCAAATTAACACTGGAGTGATAGATGTGCAGATGATGATGTGCAAGTAGAAATACTGGTGTGCAAAAGAGCAAAAAAATTAAATAAAAACTATATGGGGATAGGTAGGTAGTTAGATGGGCTATTTACAGATGGGCTGTGTACAGCTGCAGCGATCGGTAAGCTGCTCAGATAGCTGATGCTTAAAGTTAGTGAGGGAGATATAAGTCTCAAACTTCAGCGATTTTTGCAATTCGTTCCAGTCATTGGCAGCAGAGAACTGGAAGGAAAGGCAGTCATAGGAGGTGTTGGCTTTGGGGATGACCAGTGAAATATACCTGCTGGAGCACGTGCCACGAGTGGGTGTTGTTATGGTGACGAGAGAGCTGAGATAAGGCGGAGCTTTACCTAGCAAAGACTTATAGATGACCTGGAGCCAGTGGGTCTGGCGACGAATATGAAGCGAGGGCCAGCTGATGAGAGCATACAGGTCGCAGTGGTTGGTGGTATATCGGTCTTTGGTGACAAAACGAATGGCACTGTGATAGACTGCATCCAGTTTGCTGAGTAGAGTGTTGGAGGCTATTTTGTACATGACATCGCCGAAGTCGAGGATCAGTAGGATAGTCAGTTTTACGAGGGTATGTTTGGCAGCGTGAGTGAAGGAGGCTTTGTTGCGAAATAGGAAGCCAATTCTAGATTTAATTTTGGATTGGAGATGCTTAATATGAGTGGAAGGAGAGTTTACAGTGTAGCCAGACACCTAGGTATTTGTAGTTGTCCACATATTCTAAGTCAGAACCGTCCAGAGTGGTGATGCTAGTCGGGTCGGCGGGTGCGGGCAGCGATCGGTTGAAGTGGATGCATTTAGTTTTACTAGCGTTTAAGAGCAGTTGGAGGCCACGGAAGGAGTGTTGTATGGCATTTAAGCTCATTTGAAGGCTTGTTAACAGTGTCCAAAGAAGGGCCAGATGTATAGGGAATGGTATCGTCTGCATAGAGGTGTATCAAGGAATCACCCCCAGCAAGAGTGACATCAATGATATATACAGTGAAAAGAGTCGGCCCCAGAATGGAACCCTGTGGTACCCCAATAGAGACTGCCAGAGGTCCGGACAACAGGCCCTTTGATTTGACACACTAAACTCTATCTGAGAAGTAGTTGGTGAACCAGGCGAGGCAGTCATTTGAGAAACCAAGACTGCCGATAAGAATACAGTGATTGGCCAAGTCAAAAGCCTTGGCCAGGTCGATGAAGATTTTTGCACAGTACTGTCTTTTATCGATGGCGGTTATGATATTGTTTAGTACCTTGAGCATGGCTGAGGTGCACCGGTGACTAGCTTGGATTGCACAGTGGAGAAGGTACGGTGGAATTCAAAATATAGTTTGGTGAATCATTGGTGACTGTCATTTGTAACAAGTTTCAGCAAATTATTTTTGGTAGCATTTCTATGTTGAAGATTGCAACAATAATTTGGTTCATTTTCCCCCATATTCCATCCAGGTCGGCTTCATTTTTTAAATAATCCTTACTCTTTCTTAAATAACTATCTCCAGTTCTTTTTGTTTTAACTCTAACTTATTCTGTGCCTTTGCGGTATCTATACTATCTATACTGTTGGTCCCTTTTTTCCTTTGTTAATATGAACACTTTTGACCTAGATTGCTTTTGTTTTAAAGATGAGTATTGAATCGCATGGCCTCTAAAGGCACATTTAAAAGTGTCCCATACAATAAGGAGATCTGTTCTACCTATGTCATGATGGAAAAAGTAAGTTATGAATTCTTCTGTCCTGGTTGAAAACAAGTTGTCATCCAATAGGCTTTGGTTAAATTTCCTATATCCTCAACCACGTGGACATTCTGTGAGAGTAATGTATATGCCAATTGTTTTATGGTCCAACCTCATTCTGTCCCATATTAACACTTTTAAAACTTTTGGTGTCAGCGAGAAGGACATGAGAAAGTCATCAAGACGACTAGCTTGATTGAGCCTCCGCTATGTACATCCCACTAGGTCATATGTACAGTCGTGGCCAAAAGTTTTGAGAATGACACAAATATTAATTTTCACAAAGTCTGCTGCCTCCGTGTCTTTAGATATTTTTGTCAGATGTTACTATGGAATACTGAAGTACAATTACAAGCATTTCGTAAGTGTCAACATTTTTTATTGACAATTACATGAAGTTGATGCAAAGAGTCAATATTTGCAGTGTTGACCCTTCTTTTTCAAGACCTCTGTCAATTAACTTCTGGGCCACATCCTGACTGATGGCAGCCCACTCTTGTATAATCAATGCTTGGAGTTTGTCAGAATTTGTGGGTTTTTGTTTGTCCACCCGCCTCTTGAGGATTGACAACAAGTTCTCAATGGGATTAAGGTCTGGGTAGTTTCCTGGCCATGGACCCAGAATATCCATGTTTTGTTCCCTGAGCCACTTAGTTATCACTTTTGCCTTATGGCAAGGTGCTCCGTCATGCTGGAAAAGGCGTTGTTCGTCACCAAACTGTTCCTGGATGGTTGGGAGAAGTTGCTCTCGGAGGATGTGTTGGTGCCATTCTTTATTCATGGCTGTGTTCTTAGGCAAAATTGTGAGTGAGCCCACTCCCTTGGCTGAGAAGCAACCCCACACATGAATGGTCTCAGGATGCTTTACTGTTGGCATGACACAGGACTGATGGTAGCGCTCACCTTGTCTTCTCCGGACAAGCTTTGTTCTGGATGCCACAAACAATCGGAAAGGGGATTCATCAGAGAAAATGACTTTATCCCAGTCCTCAGCAGCCCAATCGCTGTACCTTTTTCAGAATATCAGTCTGTCCCTGATGTTTTTCCTGGAGAGAATTGGCTTCTTTGCTGACCTTCTTGACACCTGGTCATCCTCCAAAAGTTTTTGCCTCACTGTGCGTGCAGATGCACTCACACCTACCTGCTGCCATTCCTGAGCAAGCTCTGTACTGGTGGTGCCCCAATCCCACAGCTGAATCAACTTTAGGAGACGTCCTGGTGCTTGCTGGACTTTCTTGGGCGCCCTGAAGCCTTCTTCACAACAATTGAACCGCTCTCCTTGAAGTTCTTGATGATCCGATAAATGGTTGATTTAGGTGCAATCTTACTGGCAGCATGGTCTCTCCTATCATTGCTACGCAGACGACACACAATTAATCTTCTCCTTTCCCCCTTCTGATAACCAGGTGGCGAATCGCATCTCTGCATGTCTGGCAGATATATCAGTGTGGATGACGGCTCACCACCTCAAGCTGAACCTCGGCAAGACGGAGCTGCTCCTCCTCCCAGGGAAGGACTGCCCGTTCCATGATCTCGCCATCACGGTTGACAACTCCCTTGTGTCCTCCTCCCAGAGTGCTAAGAACCTTGGCATGACCCTGGACAACACCCTGTCGTTCTCCACTAACATCAAGGCGGTGACCCGATCCTGTAGGTTCATGCTCTACAACATTCGCAGAGTACGACCCTGCCTCACACAGGAAGCGGCGCAGGTCCTAGTCCAGGCACTTGTCATCTCCCGTCTGGATTACTGCAACTCGCTGTTGGCTGGGCTCCCTGCCTGTGCCATTAAACCCCTACAACTCATCCAGAACGCCGCAGCCCGTCTGGTGTTCAACCTTCCCAAGTTCTCTCACGTCACCCCGCTCCTCCGCTCTCTCCACTGGCTTCCAGTTGAAGCTCGCATCCGCTACAAGTCCATGCTGCTTGCCTACGGAGCTGTGAGGGGAACGGCACCTCCGTACCTTCAGGCTCTGATCAGGCCCTACACCCAAACAAGGGCACTGCGTTCATCCACCTCTGGCCTGCTCGCCTCCCTACCTCTGAGGAAGCACAGCTCCCGCTCAGCCCAGTCAAAACTGTTCGCTGCTCTGGCACCCCAATGGTGGAACAAGCTCCCTCACGACGCCAGGACAGCGGAGTCAATCACCACCTTCCGGAGACACCTGAAACCCCACCTCTTTAAGGAATACCTGGGATAGGATAAAGTAATCCTTCTACCCCCCCTGAAAGATTTAGATGCACTATTGTAAAGTGGTTGTTCCACTGGATATCTTAAGGTGAATGCACCAATTTGTAATTCGCTCTGGATAAGAGCGTCTGCTAAATGACTTAAATGTAAATGTAAATGCAATGTCCTTGCCTGTGAAGCCCTTTTTGTGCAAAGCAATGATGACGGCACTTGTTTCCTTGCAGGTAACCATGGTCGACAGAGGAAGAACAATGATTCCAAGCACCACCCTCCTTTTGAAGCTTCCAGTCTGTTATTCAAACTCAATCAGCATGCCGGAGGGATCTCCAGCCTTGTCCTCATCAACACTCACACCTGTGTTAACGAGAGAATCACTGACATGATGTCAGCTGGTCCTTTTGTGGCAGGGCTGAAATGCAGTGCAAATATCTTTTGGGGACTCAGTTAATTTGCATGGCAAAGAGGGACATTGCAATTAATTGCAATTCATCTGATCACTCTTCATAACATTCTGGAGTATATGCAAATTGCCATCATACAAACTGAGGCAGCAGACTTTGTGAAAATTAATATTTGTCTCATTCTCAAAACTTTTGGCCATGACTGCATATCCCACTAGGTCAGGATATTTAAGCCTCCATATATCCACTAGTTCCAATTTTTCCATGATATTCGTGATTTCCTTAAGTGCATGAGGGTGATAGTTTGCCTTGTGACTTTGTCTTGGGCCTAACGACACCCATTCCTATATATCCTCCAAACACCGGCTTCTCTGGCATTATCACTTAATTATAATCTCCCACCTCTTTTGTATTGCTTGTAGGCTTGAAAATTATTATATATATTTTCAAAGAAGTGTGGATCATCATTATTTGGACCATATAGATTAATGAGACAAATCTGTTTATGGTACAATAAGATATTTAAAAGAATCCATCTACCTTGCGGATCTGTTTGGACAATTTGCACATTCAGATAAACATTATTATTCATTAATATCATCAACCCTTTTCAGTTTCTTTGCCCATGGGAGAAGTACACCACATGCTCATCGAACATCTCATTCCAAAATCATCGGCATTAATATGTAGTTGGTCCCCCCTTTGCTGCTATAACAGCCTCCACTCTTCTGGGAAGGCTTTCCACTAGATGTTGGAACATTGCTGCGGGGACTTGCTTCCATTCAGGCATAAGAGTATTGGTGAGGTTGGGCACTGATGTTGGGCGATTAGGCCTGGCTTGCAGTCTACGTTTAATTCATCTCAAAGGTGTTCAATGGAGTTAAGGTCAGGGCTCTGTGCAGGCTAGTCAAGTTCTTCCACACCGATCTCGACAAACCAATTCTGTATGGATCTCGCTTTATGCATGGGGGCAATGTCAGGGTAAAACAGGAAAGGGCCTTCCCCAAACTGTTACCACAAAGTTGGACACACGGAATTGTCTAGAATATCATGGTATGCTGTGGAGTTGATTTCATTTTACTGGAACTAAGGGGCCTAGCTCGAACCATGAAAAGCAGCCCCAGACCATTATTCCCCCTCCACTAAACTTTCCAGTAGTCACTATGCATTAGAGCAGATAGAGTTCTCCTGACATCCGCCAAACCCAGATACACCACTCCAGAGAACGCGTTTCCACTACTTCAGAGTCCAATGATGGCGAGCTTTACACCACTCCAGCCGAGGACTTAGCATTTCACATGGTGATCTTAGGCTTCTGTGCCATGGAAACCCATTTCATGAAGCGCCCAATGAACAGTTATTGTGCTGACCTTGCTTCCAGGGGCAGTTTGGAATTCGGTAGTGAGTGTTGCAACTGAGGACATGATTTTTAAGCGCTGCACACTTCGGCACTCGGCGGTCCCGTTCTGTGTGCTTGTAGGGCCTACCACTTCGTGGCTAAGCCGTTGTTGCTCCAAGACGTTTCCACTTCACAATAACAGCATTGCAGTTGACTGGGGATCTCCAGGATGGCAGAAATTTGACGAACTACAGGCAATGTTTGTCTATGGAGAATGCATTGCTGTTTGCTCGATTTTATACACCTGTCAGCAACGGGCGTGGCTGAAATAGCCCGAAGCCACTAATTTGAAGGGGTGTCCACATACAATTGTATATATAGTGTATTATGCAGGTTTTATTGTGGGTGATGCAAAATGCTTATGTTCCTAGCTCCAACAATGCAGTAATACCTAACAACACACTCAAATCCCCAAAAATGTAATAAATATATACATTTTACAATAAGCAATGTCAGAGTCCGGAATATATATTTAACAAAAATAGAAACGCAACATGTAAAGTGTTGGTGCCATGTTTCATGAGCTGAAATTAAGATTGCAGAAATGTCAGTACGCATAAAAAGCTTATTTCTCTCAAATTTTGTGCACAAATTTGTTTCCATCCCTGTTAGTAAGCATTTCTCCTTTGCCAAGATAATCCATCTACCTGACAGGTATGGCATATAAAGAAGCTGATTAAACAGCATGATCATTACACAGGTGCACCTTGTCCTGGGGACAATAAAAGGCCTTTCTAAAATGTGCCCTTTTGTCACACAATACAATGTCAAAGATGTCTCAAGTTTCATGAAGCTATATGGAATTGTTTTAAGAAGGATACCAAGGTTCATTTTGCTGTTTGATTTTGAATTTGAAGACCCCTTGAAGTATCCCCCCAAAATTTAAAAAAATTACTTGATGAAACATTATTTTAGTACTTACTGCTATTAGGACATACAAACACATTGCATAACAAATTCACTATATGGAACAACAGATCAAAAATAAGTTTATTCTGAAGTGTCTGTATAAATTGTGTATATTTCACCTCCCCAGTCTTTTTTCCTGGAAACAATAGATATTATATTCCTTCTCTTTTAGCCAGGTAAATGCTGATCGTCTTTTCTTATTATCTGCTAAGCCATTACAATTATAACTGACTATACTTATTTCACAATTTACCGTAATGAGATACAAGATTCAATTCTATTTATCATAATTTATGTTTTTAAACTTACCATAAAAAATGACCATGATGATTGAGTGTCCATATAGCTGTACTATGATATTTGCACTGCTACTGAGTTAAACCTCCAATTGTTTTCAACTATTCCACCTGCTTATTCCCCCATCCCATATTGGATTGTTGTCCCAATGACTGGCAGACCACCCCGTCCACCTCGATTCTAGGGTCTTTGAGAGAATGGGACCCTTCCTTTAAAAAGAGCACACAGTGCCACCTACAGAACAGAAGCAGATTAACAGCCTCACCTATATTGTATTTTATACTGTTATTTAAAAAACAATTATTGTGGTTCATCCTATACTGTCCCTAACATGATTACTACCTAGCAACAGAAGTGGGATACATACACACACTATCCCCAGGCTTCCCTCACAAACAACCAGAAGCTCAGATGTTCAGTTTTTCCCAACTCTTGAAAAAACTTGATGTGCGAATGCATACAGTACCGTTGGAAAATACTCAGACCCCTTTACTTTTTCCAGATTTTTACAGCCTTATTCTGAAATGGATTAAATACAAAAAAAATCATGAGCAATCTACACGCAATACCCCATAATGACAAAACAAAAACAGGTTTTTAGAATGTTTGCAAATGTATAGAAACCCCTCCAAAAATACTTTATTTACATACGTTTTCAGACCCTTTTCTATGAGACTCAAAATTGAGCTCAGGTGCATCCTGTTTCCATTGATTATCCTTGAAATGTTTCTAGAGTCCACCTGTGGTAAATTCAATTGATTGTACATGATTTGGAAAGGCACACACCTGTCTATATAAGGTCCCACAGTTGACAGTGCATGTCAGAACAAAAACCAAGCCATTAGGACGAAGGAATAGTCCGTAGAGCTCCGAGACAGGCTGTGTTGAGGCACAGATCTGGGGAAGGGTACCAAAAAATGTCTGCAGCATTGAAGGTCCCCAAGAACACAGTGGCCTCCATCATTCCTCAATAGAAAAGTTTGGAACCACCAAGACTTCCTACAGCTGGCCGCCCGACCAAACTGAGCAATCGGGGGGAAAAGGGCCTTGGTCAGGGAGGTGACCAAGAACCCGATGGTCACTATGACCAAGCTATAGAGTACCTCTGTGGAGATGGGAGAACCTTAATGAAGGACAACCATCTCTGCAGCTTTCCACCAATTAGGCCTTTATAGTAGAGTGGCCAGACGGAAGCCACTTCTCAGTAAAAGGCACATGGCAGCTCACTTGGAGTTTGCCAAATGGCACATAACAACTCTCAGAGACCTGAAGAGACCTGAAAAAGACCTGACCCTTTGAGTAATGGTGCCGGAGGGTATGGCTGCCGTTTTATCGGCTCCTAACAAACTTTGCTATTTTGTTCGTTTTATTCACATTGTTTGTAACTCATTTTGTACATAATGTTGCTGCTACCATCTCTTATGACCGAAAAAAAACTTCTGGACATCGGAACAGTGATTACTCACTGTCACGTCCTGACCCTTGTAAGATGTAATTTTCTATACTAGAGTGGTCAGGGCGTGACAGGGGGTGTTTTTGGGTGGTTTTCGTGTTTTCTGTTTCTATGTTGTTTTTCTAGGTTTCTATTTCTATGTTGGGGTTGTTGGGATGATCTCCAATTAGAGGCAGCCGGTTCTCGTTGTCTCTAATTGGAGATCATATTTATGTAGGGGGTTTTGCCATTTGGTTTTGTGGGTTGTTAATTTTGAGTAGTGTGTTTTCTCTCTGCGTCACGGTTTTTTGTTATTTCAAGTATTTGGTGTATTGCATTTAGTTTCACAGTTTAATAAAGATGTGGAACTACAAACACGCTGCGCCTTGCTCCGATCCTTTAAACAGCCGTGACACTCACCTCGAACTGGACGAAGATTTTTTCTTTAATGAGTCCAACGCAAAGGATATACTGTTTTGTCGAGACTTTAATACATGCAAACTTAAATCCGTTTTACTTCATTTCTACCAGCATGTGCAACCAGAGGAAAAAAACTCTAGACCACCTTTATTCCACACAAAGAGACACATTCAAAGCTCTCCCTTGCCCTCCATTAATTCTATCTTCCTGATTGCTGCTTCCAAGAAAAAACTAAAGAAGTAAGTACCAGTGACTTGCTCAATACGGAAGTGGTCAGATGACGCGGATTCTACAGTTTTGCTAGCACAGACTGGAAAATGTTCCAGGATTAATCCAATGGCATTGAGGAGTATACCACATCAGTCACCGGCTTCATCAATAAGTGCATCGATGACGTCATCCTCGCGGTGACCATACGTACGGTGGCAAGAAAAAGTATGTGAACCCTTTGGAATAACCTGGATTTCTGCCTAAATTGGTCTTCAATTTTGATCTGATCTTAATTTAAGTCACAACAATTGACAATAAAACTAATAATACAAAAAGTATTGTATTTTTCTTGTCTATATTGAATACATATTTAAACATTCACAGTGTAGGTTGGAAAAAGTATGTGAACACCTAAGTTAATAACTTCTCCAAAAGCTAATTGGAGTCAGGACTCAGCGAACCTGGAGTCCAATCAATGAGATGAGATTGGAGATGTTGGTTAGAGCTGCCTTGCCCTATAAATAAAAAACACTTACAAAATTTGAGCTTGCTATTCACAAGAAGCATTGCCTGATGTGAACCATGCCTCAAACAAAAGAGATCTCAGAAGACCTAAGATTAAGAATTGCTGACTTGCAAAAAAGCTGGAAAGTGTTACAAAAGTATCTCTAAAAGTCATGATGTTCATCAGTCCACGGTAAGACAAATAGTCTATAAATGGAGAAAGTTCAGCACTGTTGCTACTTTCCCTAGGAGTGGCTGTCCTACAAAGATGACTGCAAGAGCACAGAGCAGAATGCTCTGAGGTTAAGCTAAAGACTTACAGAAATCTCTGAAACATTCTAACATCTCTGTTGACGAGTCCACGATACGTAAAACACTAAACAAGAATGGTGTTCATGGGAGGACATCGCAGAAGAAGCCACTGCTGTCCAAAAAAAGCATTGCTGCACATCTGAAGTTTGTAAAAGTGCACCTGGATCTTCCACAGAACTACTGGTAAAATATTCTGTGGACAGATTGTTTGGAAGGAACACACAGCATTGTGTGGAGAAAAAAAGGCACAGCACACCAACATTAAAACCTCATCCCAACTGTAAAGTATGGTGGAGGGAGCATCATGGTTTGGGGCTGCTTTGCTGCCTCAGGGCCTGGACAGCTTGCTAACATCGACGGAAAAAGGAATTCCCAAGTTTATCAAGACATTTTGCAGGAGAATTTAAGACCATCTGTCCGTCAATTGAAGCTCAACAGAAGTTGGGTGATTCAACAGGACAACGACCAAAAATACAGAAGTATATCAACAACAGAATGTCTTCAACAGAAGAAAATATGCGTTCTGGAGTGGCCCAGTCAGAGTTCTCACCTCAACCCGGTTGAGATGCTGTGGCATGACCTCAAGAGAGCAGATCACTCCAGACATCTGAAGAATATTGTTGAACTGAAACAGTTTTGTAAAGAGGAATGGTCCAAAATTTCTCCTGACCGTTGTGCAGGTCTGATCCGAAAACATTTGGTTGAGGTTATTGCTGCCAAAGGAGGGTCAACCAGTTATTAAATCCAAGGGTTCACATACTTTTTCCACCCTGCACTATGAATGTGTACACGGTGTGTTCAACGGTGTGTTCAATTGAAGACATGAAAACGTAAAATTGTTTGTTAGTTTAAGCAGACTGTGTTTGTCTATTGTTGTTTCCTAGATGAAGATCAAATCAAATTGTATGACCAATTTATGCAGAAATCCAGGTATTTCCAAAGGGTTCACATACTTTTTCTTGCCACTGTACATATTCCAACCAGATGCCATGGATTACAGGCAACATCTGCACTGAGCTAAAGGCTAGAGCTGCCGCTTTCAAGGAGTGGGACACTAATTTGGACACTTATAAAAAAACTGCTATGCCCTCAGATGAACCATCAAACAGGCAAAGCGTCAATACAGGACTAAGTTTGAATCCTACTACATCAGCTCTGACACTCGTCGGATGTGGCAGGGCTTGAAAATTGTTACGGACTACAAAGGCAAACCCAGCCGTGAGCTGCACTGTGACTCAAGTCTACCAGACGAGGTAAATGCCTTTAATACTTCGAGGCAAACAACACTGAAGCATGCAAGAAAGCACCAGCTGTTCTGGACAACTGTGTGATCATTAACTCTGTAACCGCTGTGAGCAGGACCTTTAAACAGGTCAACATTCACAAAGCCGCAGGGCCAGATGGATTACCAGGACGTGTACTCAGAACATGCACAGACCAGCTGGCTGGAGTGTTTACGGACATATTCAATCTCTCCCTGTCTCAGTCTGCTGTCCCCACTTGTACCCAAGAAAGCAAAGGAAACTGAACTAAATGACTATTGCCCTGTAGCACTCACTTCTGTCATCATGAAGTGCTTTGAGAGGCTAGTTAAGGATCATATCACCTCCACCTTACCTGACACCCTAGACCCACTTGAATTTGCATACTGCCCCAATAGATCCACAGACGATGCAATCGCCATCACACTGCACACTGCCTCATCTCATCTGGACATGCGGAATACCTATGTAAGAATGCTGTTCATTGACTATAGCTCAGCCTTCAACACCATAGTACCCTCCAAGCTCATCATTAACCTGTCTGGGCTAGGGGCAGTATTTTCCCGGCCGGATGAAAAACGTACCCAATTTAAACAGGTTACTACTCTGGACCAGAAACTAGAATATTCATATTATTAGTAGATTTGGATGGAAAACACACTGAAGTTTCGAAAACTGTTTGAATGGTGTCTGTGAGTATAACAGAACTCATATGGCAGGCAAAAACCTGAGAAACATCCAAGCAGGAAGTGAAAAGTCTAAGAATTGTAGTTCTTCTTTTGATTCTCTATCGACGCTCCAGTGTCTGTGGGGGACGTTGCACTTCCTAAGGCTTCCATTGGCTGTCTAAAGCCTTCAGAAAGTGGTTTGAGCTTTTTCCTGTCACTGGGCAGAGTATAGGAGCTCAGTTACTGAGTGGTCTGCCTGGCAACAAAGGGATTGGATATGATTGATTTTAAACAGCATTTGACATGCTTCTAAGTACGGTAATGGAACATTTTGACTTTTCGTCTCTCGTTCCACACTCGCACGTTATGCCTTTGGATAAGTGATCTGTACCCATGAACAGAACGGAGGTATTTGGACATAAATATGGATGATTTGGAACAAAAACAACATTTCTTGTGGAAGTAGCAGTCCTGGGAGTGCATTCTGACGAAGATCAGCAAAGGTAATAATATATTTCTAATACGAATTCTGAGTTTAGGTTGCCCCGAATTTGGCGGGTGTCTGAATAGCTCGCCGTGATGGCTGAGCTATGTACTCAGAATATTGAAAAATGTGCTTTCTCCGTAAAGCTATTTTAAAATCTGACACAGCGGTTGCATAAAGGAGTAGTCTATTTATAATTCTTAAAATAATTGTTATGAATTTTGTCAATGTTTATGATGAGTATTTTTGTAAATTGATGTGCACATTCACCGGACGTTTTGGTGGGAACACATTTTCTGAATATCACGTGCCAATGTAAAATGCTGTTTTTGGATATAAATATGAACTTTATCGAATAAAACATACATGTGTTGTGTAACATGATGTCCTAGGAGTGTCATCTGATGAAGATCGTCAAAGGTTAGTGCTTCAATTTGATTTTGTTTTGGGTTTTATTGACACATGTCCTTGCTTGGAAAATGGCTGTGTGATTATTTTTGTCTATGTACTCTCCTAACATAATCTAATGTTTC
Organism: Salmo trutta; assembly: GCF_901001165.1. Taxonomy (NCBI): domain Eukaryota; kingdom Metazoa; phylum Chordata; class Actinopteri; order Salmoniformes; family Salmonidae; genus Salmo; species Salmo trutta. The sequence continues at coordinate 32,699,454 of NC_042986.1, read as the reverse complement.
GCTTTCGCTGTAAAGCCTTTTTGAAATCGGACAATGTGGTTAGATTAACTTCCCTGGGCTAGGTGGGTCGCTTGCGTCCCACCTAGTCAACAGCCAGTGGAATCACGTGGCGCGAAATACAAATACCTCAAAAATGCTATAACTTCAATTTCTCAAACATATGACTATTTTACACCATTTTAAAGACAAGACTCTCGTTAATCTAACCACATTGTCCAATTTCAAAAAGGCTTTACAGCGAAAGCAAAACATTAGATTATGTCAGGAGAGTACCCTGCCAAAAATAATCACACAGCTATTTTCAAAGCAAGCATATATGTCACAACAACCGAAACCAGAGCTAAATACAGCACTAACCTTTGATGATCTTCATCAGATGACACTCCTAGGACATTATGTTATACAATACATGCATGTTTTGTTCAATCAAGTTCATATTTATATCAAAAAACAGCTTTTTACATTAGCATGTGATGTTCAGAAGTAGCATACCCACCGCCAACTTCCGGTGAATTTACTAAATTACTCACGATTAACGTTCACAAAATACATAACAATTATTTTAAGAATTATAGATACAGAACTCCTTTATGCAATCGCTGTGTCAGATTTTAAAATAGCTTTTCGGCGAAAGCACATTTTGCAATATTCTGAGTAGATAGCTCGGCCATCACGGCTAGCTAATTTGACACCCACCAAGTTTGGCGCTCACTAAACTCAGAATTACTATAAGAAAAATTGGATTACCTTTGCTGTTATTCGTCAGAATGCACTCCCAGGACTTCTACTTCAACAACAAATGTTGTTTTGGTTCCAAATAATCCATAGTTATATTGAAATAGCTCCGTTTTGTTCATGCGTTCAGGTCTCTATCCGAAGGGTGATGCGCGAGCGCATTTCGTGACAAAGAATTTCAAAATATTCCATTACCGTACTTCGAAGCATGTCAAACGCAGTTTAAAATCAATTTTTATGCTATTTTTCTTGTAAAATAGCAATAATATTCCAACCGGGCGACGTTGAATTCATTCAAAGGCTGAAAGAAAAAAATGGAGAATTCTCATGAACGCGCATCTCCAATGTCACTGTTGCCAGCCTGACCACTCACAAAATCTCCTGCTGTTCTTCGCCCAGAGACAGGAGACACGTCATTCCACTTTCTGGCGCCTTCTGAGAGCCGATGGAAGCCTTAGAAAATGTGATGTTACAGCAGAGATGCTGTATTTTTGATAGAGACGCAACAGAAGGACAAGAAATTGTCAGACAGGGCACTTCCTGTATGGAATCTTCTCAGGTTTTGACCTGCCATATGAGTTCTGTTATACTCACAGACACCATTCAAACAGTTTTAGAAACATTAGAGTGTTTTCTATCCAAATCGACTAATTATATGCATATTCTCGTTTCTGGGCAAGAGTAGTAACCAGTTTAAATCGGGTGCGTTTTTTATCCGGCCGTGCAAATACTGCCCCCTAGCCCCAACAGGTTAACGAGAAGTGTATCTTTAAAATGGTGTAAAATAGTCGTATGTTTGAGAAAGTTGAATTATGACATTTTGTTGTTTTTGAATTTTTCGCCCTGATATTTCACTGGCTGTGTCCCACCTATCCCATAGACGTTAAGCTCGGGGTCTTGGGTTTGAACCCTGCCCTGTGCAACTGGGTCCTGGACTTCCTGACGGGCCGCCACCAGGTGGTGAAGGTAGGAAACAACACCTCCACTATGCTGATCCTCAACACAAGGGTGTGTGCTCAGCCCACTTCTGTACTCTCTGTTCACCCATGACTGCGTGGCCATGCACACCTTCAAGTCAATCATCAAGTTTGCAGACGACACAACAGTTGTAAGCCTGATTACCAACAATGACAGCCTACAGGGAGGAGGTGAGGGTCCAGAAGGAGTGGTGCCAGGAAAATACCTTCTCCCTCAACGTCAAAAAAACTAAGGAGCTGATCGTGGACTTCAGGAGACAGCAGAGGGAGCACACCCCAATCCACATGGATGAGATCGCTGTGGAGAAGGTGAAAAGCAGCTTCTATCGCAAGGCCATCAGACTGTTAAATAGTCATCACTAGAAGGCTACCACCCGATTACTCAATCCTGCACCCACAGTTGAAGTTGGAAGTTTACATAGACTTAGGTTGGAGTCATTAAAACTCATTTTTCAACCACTCCACAAATTTCTTGTTAACAAACTATAGTTTTGGCAAGTCAGTTAGGACGTCTTCTATGTGCATGACACAAGTCATTTTTCCAACAATTGTTTACAGACAGATTATTTCACTTAAAATTCACTGTATCACAATTCCAGTGGGATAGAAGTTTACATACACTAAGTTGACTGTGCCTTTAAACAGCTTGGAAAAATCCAGAATATTATATCATAGCTTTAGAAACTTCTGATAGGCTAATTGACATCATTTGAGTCAATTGCAGGTGTAACTGTTGATTTATTTCAAGGCCTACCTTCAAACTCAGTGCCTCTTTGCTTGACATCATGGGTAAATCAATAGAAATCAGCAAAGACCTCAGTAAAAATAAATGTGTCCCTCCACAGGTCTGGTTCATCCTTGGGAGCAATTTCCAAATGCCTGAAGGTATGATGTCCATCTGTACAAACAATAGTATGCAAGTATAAACACCATGGGACCACGTAGCCGTCGTACCGCTCAGGAAGGAGACGCGTTCTGTCTCCTAGAGATTAACGTACTTTGGTGCGAAAAGTGCAAATCAATCCCAGAACAACAGCAAAGGACCCTGTGAAGATGCTGGAGGAAACGGGTACAAAAGTATCTATATCCACAGTAAAATGAGTCCTATATAGACATAACCTGAAAGGCCGCTCAGCAAGGAAGAAGTCACTGCTCCAAAACCACCATAAAAAAGCCAGACTACAGTTTGCTACTGCACATGGGGACAAAGATCGTACTTTTTGGAGAAATGTCCTCTGGTCTGATGAAAGAAAAATAGATCTGTTTGGCCATAATGACCATCGTTATGTTTGGAGGAAAAAGGGGAGGCTTGCAAGCCGAAGAATACCATCCCAACCGTGAAGCACGGGGGTGGCAGCATCATGTTGTGGGGGTGCTTTGCTGCAGGAGGGACTGGTGCACTTCACAAAATAGATTGCATCATGAGGCAGGAAAATTATGTGGATATATTGAAGCAACATCTCAAGACATCTGTCAGGATGTTAAATCTTGGTCGAAAATGGGTCTTCCAAATGGACAATGACCCCAAGCATACTTCCAAAGTTGTGGCAAAATTGCTTAAGGACAACAAAGTCAAGGCATTGGAGTGGCAATCACAAAGCCCTGACCTCAATCCTATAGAAAATGTATGGGCAGATCTGAAAAAGTGTGTGCGAGCATGGAGGCCTACAAACCTGAATCAGTTACACCAGCTCTGTCAAGAGGAATGGGCCAAAATTCACCAAACGTATTGTGGGAAGCTTGTGGAAGGCTACCCGAAACGTTTCACCCCAGTTAAACAATTTAAAGGCAATGCTACAAAATACTAATTGAGTGTATGTAAACTTCTGACCCACTGGGAATGTGATGAAAGAAATAAAAGCTGAAATAAATCATTCTCTCTACTACTATTTTGACATTTCTCATTCTTAAAATAAAGTAGTGATCCTACCTGACCTCAGACAGGGAATTTTTACTAAGATGAAATGTCAGGAATTATGAAAAACTGAGTTTAAATGTATTTGGCTAAGGTGTATGTAAAATTCCGACTTCAACTATATGTAAACTTCCGGCTTCAACTGTATGTACATAGACATGGAATCAATGGTCACTTTTACAATGTTTACATACTGTTTTCCTCATTCATATGTACGCTATGTGGCCTAAAGTATGTTGACACCTGATTCGTCACTCCGGAGAACGCTTTGCCACTGCTCCAGGGTCCCATTGCGGCGAGCTTTACACCACTCCAGTCGACACTTGGCATTGCGCGTGGTGATCTTAGTCTTGTGTGCGGCTGCTTGGCCATGGAAACCCATTTCATGAAGCTCCCAATGAACATTTCTTGTGCTGATGTTGCTTCTAGAGGCAGTTTGGAACTCGGTAGTGACTGTTGCAACCCAGGACAGACGATCTTTACACGCTTCAGCACTCGGTGTTCCCGTTCTGTGAGCTTGTGTGGCCTACCACTTCGTGACTGAACCGTTGTTGCTCCTAGACTTTTCCACATCACGGTAACAGCACTTACAGTTAACCTGGGCAGCTCTAGCAGGGCATAAATTTGATGAACTGACTTGTTTGAAAGGTGGCATACTATGATGATGTTATGTCGAAAATAACTGAGCTCTTCAGTACAGGCTATTTTACTGTCAATGTTTGTCTATGGAGATTGCATGGCTGTGTGCTCAATATTATACACCTGTCAGTAATGGGTGTGGCTGAAACAGCCAAATTCACTAATTTGAAAGGGTGTCCGCATACTTTTGTAGCCATGTAGTGTATATACTGTATTCTACTGTATTTTAGTCAATGCCACTCCGACATTGCTCATCCTAATATTTATATATTTCTTAATTCCGTTCTTTTACTTTTAGAATTGTGTGTATTGTTGTGAATTGTTAGATACTACTGCACTGTTGGAGCTAGAAACGCAAGCATTTCAATATCTCAATATTAGGAATGTGTTCCTAATGTTTGGTATATTCAGTGTATAAAACAACAGTTGACACATCAATCCGTTCGTTTCAATTTAAGCTATTATGTAAAATACTTGAAAAAGAATGCTCAATATATAGGGCATTGAACAGTCAACCTTGTGCAGACTCTGCCACCTGGAAACAGAATCTATAGAACATATTTTCTGGTACTGTCCATCGGTGGCTCACTTTCAGAGTCAGGTCCAGGAATGGGTGTTATGTCATAATATCAGGGTTCAGATTGACCTGCAAACTGTATTGTTAGGGGATCTGACAAACCATGATCAGTCAATGGGAAATATCATTATACTCTCGAGCAAAGTATTTATTTTCAGGGCTATATCGTCAGAAGACATCAAAGTAAAATGGAGTGATGTACTGCAGAAGGAAAGAGCAATATGCAATTATATTGGGAAAGATAGGTTAATCTGTGGACATCAGAGGGTTGGAGTTAAGATCAGAATGAATGGTGGATTGGCTGCTGTGGATGAATATCCTGAGGAAGAGGGAATGAGGAACATATGTATAACGATTTAACTACAGGTACTGTAGATGTGAGCGAAATAGCTGTAAGTAGCAGTAGAATATTGTTGTCCGTTAGTTCACTCCAATTAGGATAGGGATGGGGGCCAACAAAAAATAACTTGTGGGCCGGTTTTGGCAGTTGCTGACTCCTGTCATAAACCATGGAAAAACAAACATGAATACTGATAATGATCAGAGTCTATAGCTCAGTCCCTGAGACAGCACATAGCAGTTTCTGTCTTATGACCTACAGCACTGATGCCACTGTCTACATGTTCAACAATAACTGAGAAGAGGAGTCGTGGTCTAGCTGTTGCATTTATGCTGTTACAATGTTTGACAAAGATCTTGCAATGATGTTGCGTTTTCCTGACATATTGAGTTGAGGAAGTCTATCTGTCAGTCATGTCTCCCATGGGAATTTAGGGACAGCTGTAAGTTGAGAGCATCAGGAATGCTCGTCAGCAGAATCATAGCATGATAACGTTGAGTGAGCGTTTGAATAAAACTGTTGACTCAGGATTGGCATTACTTTCCCATGATATGATGGCATAGTGGTGGATTACAGGAAATACATGGTGAAGACTCCGTTGGTCTGAGAAACATTCAGTGTCTCTTTATCTCTCTGCTTCTCTTTTTCTTTGTTTCTCTCTCTCTGTTTTTGTCTCTTTGTTTCTCTGTCTGTCTGTCTCTCTCTCTGTCCCTCTGCTTCTATCTGTCTCTGTCTATCTGTTTTCCCTCTTTCTGTTCCTCTCTGTCTCTTTGTCTGTCTGTTTCTCTCTCTCATATAGGGTCATGAGGTTTGAAACACAATCAGAACCACAAGCTGCCAACAATACATTTGCCTCCATCCCCTTGGTTTGGATGGAGATGAACTTGTCCATATTTTCTTGGCTTCTTTAAACGTTTCTTGAATAATATAATTTGTCTTTATTTATTATTATTCTTTGTGTCTGGAATGGCTCTAGACTTGTGCATGGATGCATGTTTACGTGTTTGTTTCTGTCTGTCTGTGTGTGTGTGTGTGTGTGTGTATGTCTGTGTGTGCATGTGTTTCTGTGTGTCTGTGTGTGTGGCTGCTCTGTGTGTGTGTCTCAGTGGATTGTGGAGAGCATATGGTAACATGGTGCCATGGCACAGCCCACTGCCTCTGACATGAACACACACAACACAGAGGAGGGCCTGAGGGAGAGGAGACAGGGACGCTATCTCTCTATCTACCCTTTTAAATCTATCTGCTTCCTTCTCTCACTCTCCATCTCCCTCCCTCCCCCCACCCACCCACCCACCCTCTCTCTCTCTCTCTCTCTCTCTCTCTCTCTCTCTCGCTCTCTCCCTCTCCCTCTCCCACCCGCTTTCTCTCTCTCGCTCTCTCTTTCCCCTCTTACATCTATCTCTCTGTCTCACTGTCCAGAATTACCATTCTCTTTCTCCATCTGTTGCTCTCACTCACTCTTTCATCTCAAAGTATTGATGGTAAGAACACAGTTTCCACCAGTCTAAATGAGGCTGTGAGTATTTTGCCAGACAGTCCTGGGACGGTGGGTGTATGTACATGTTTCTTCTCCTCCTCCTTCCCATCCTCCCAGTGTTCCCTCCCTCTTCTCTCCTTCTCTCTTCCTCCCTCCCACTCTACCCACCCTTATCTCCTTTTCTCTCCCCTCCATGCTGCTCCCTCTCCCTCTTCCCCTCTCTCTCTCTGTTTCCCTCCCTCTCTCCCTCACCATCCAGATGTGTTAATCAGTACGCCCTGTTAACACATGATTCTCTCCATATGTCTGCTGCAGCGCAAGGACTCCACTGGGGAGACTGGCGTGTGTGCGAGTGAGTTTATGTGTGTATGTGTGTGTGTGTTTGTGTGCAATGTGCGTGTGTATACAATTGTTTGTGTATTTGCAAGTTTGTGAGTGTGCATGTGTATTCACATGCTTATGTGTGTGCGTGTGTGAGTATGTATACGTGTGTGTGAATCCAGCAGGTCCTTTCCGTTGGGATGTAGTGTGGCTGTCAGTTCAAATCAGCCTCTTCTCCCCATGAGTGAATGCAGTAATCCAGGGGTTGGCCCTCTCTCTCTCTCTCTCTCTCTCTCTCCTCTCTCTCTCTATTTCTGTGTGTGTGTGTGTGTGTGTGTGTGTGTGTGTGTGTGTGTGTGTGTGTGTGTGTAAGCGTGCTAATCTAGGGGAGGGCACTGCCTAACATCCCATGAAAACACTCCATTCACCAGCAATTAGAGCCTGGGGCCCTGGATCCACCTCTAAACCTCCACTGGGAGAAAGACAGACAAAGGAGAGGGGGAGGAGAGCGAGAGCGAGAGAGTGAGAGAGCGAGAGAGCAAGAAAGAGAATGAGATGGGTAGTAGGGGAGGAGATTGGGAGAGGATGCAGTGTTATCATAGAAAGAATCGTCAGGCCTTGACTTTGTTTGAGAGAGGGAAAATGGATATATGGAGGTAGAGAGAGACAGAGACTGGAAGATATGGAGGTAGAGAGAGCCAGGGACTGGGATAAATGGAGGTAGAGAGAGACAGACTGGGAGATATGGAGGTAGAGAGCCAGAGACTGGGATATATGGAGGTAGAGAGAGCCAGAGACTGGGATATATGGAGATAGAGAGAGACAGACTGGGAGATATGGAGGTAGAGAGCCAGAGACTGGGATATATGGAGGTAGAGAGAGCCAGAGACTGGGATATATGGAGATAGAGAGAGACTGGGAGATATGGAGAGACAGACTGGGAGATATGGAGGTAGAGAGAGACAGACTGGGAGATATGGAGGTAGAGAGAGCCAGAGACTGGGATAAATGGAGGTAGAGAGAGACTGGGAGATATGGAGAGACAGACTGGGATATATGAAGGTAGAGAGAGACAGAGACTGGGATATATGAAGGTAGAGAGACAGAGACTGGGATATTTGGAGGTAGAGAGACAGAGACTGGGATATATGGAGGTAGAGAGAGACTTGGAGATAGAGAGAGACAGAGACTGGGAGATGGAAGGATGTGTGAGTGACACAAACTCAAAATTGTGGAAGAGAACATATTTCCTCCATTATTGTTCCCACTCAGAGAGAAGATCTATGTATGTGTGTTATGTTTGTATAACCTGCAGAGAACATAGTTGTGTGACCCATCACCTGGATTCGGTCCTATGTAGCAACATTTTAAATGTTGTTTTTTACATTGCATAAAAGTAGAGACTCAGAGCTAGAGAATGGTATATCATACACTGCAGTTGAGGAACAAAGGGAAAGTAATTATAATTTGAAAGTTAATAAACTTGTAACCCCACTTTTGAGAAAATGGCCCTTGAATGTTTTGGTACACTTACTGTAGAGCTCCTATTTTGTCTACACCTATTCAACATCGCTCACACCCTCTTAAGCCTTAGCCCCACCCATCTCTTTAAGGATTCACATGTGAGGCCATGTGCTAAACAGAGTGAGTAGTGTAGTAAACAACCAAAGAGTTCAAGACTAAAAGTGGTAAAAGTAGTAGCCTACAATAAGGAAAAACTCCAGGTAAAAATACACTTTATCTAGTCCTTGGCCTATATCCTAATCTGACTTTGGTGCAGGTAATGTTGTTTTTCACATTATCGCCTCTGGTAAACACACACTATATCAAATAATATCTATGTTTATTTGTCACATGCACATGATTCAAAAGCTGTAAATGGTACAGTGAAATGGCCACTTGCATAGTAGCAATATCAAAAAACAGGAAGTGTCCAGATAAAAGTATTTTATTCATATTTTATAATTATAAGATGCCACTTACCCAGACACACTTGTCTAAATGAATGAATGGTCATGTGAAAGAAATGCTATAACCACCCCTCAGCCACATCTAGCTTAGTGGATGGGTCACTATTGTCTAGACATGTACACATGTTCATGAAATGCAATAGATGGCCGTAATCACCCCCAGACACACTTGGCTAACTTGATGAGTCGTAATCATCTGGTGAAGTGGAGTCTTTTGTTTAGCTAACTAGCTAAACAATGAACCGGAATAGTCCCAACTCATACAGTACTGCCACCAGTACAAACATTGTCATAGCAGTAGTATGAATCTGCAGGTAGCTAAAGCTAACCAACTAGGTTCAATGTTAGCTAGCTAACATTAGGCTATAACTATAAATGCAAATGGATTTCTGATTCAAATAATATTACTTCACAGATACACGTAACATTAGCTAGCGAGTCAGCAAGCTAACGTTCTCTAGCGAGCTAACAGTACGCTTTAACTTGCAATGAAAATGACTTTCTGACAAACTTATAATATCTGAAAATGTAGCTAGACTCTTGCCCATGTATATGGATGAACGCTGCACTGCAGAGTGGAACCATTTAACTTAGTTTTGTTTGTAGCTACAGTACATCTTGCTTCACCAGCTGTGTGTCAATCACTCCGGTTCACACTAATCGTGGCATTTGTACAAAGTAGCCCATCACAACTTTTTCCAACTGATCTGTCGATAGCGTCTGCTAAATTCAGGGCATCAATGTTGTTGAGAAAATTAGCAAACCTTTTGTAGTTCTCGATGGCTAACGTTACATCTTTCAAAAACACTGCAATAGAAAGGACTGTCAACACATACTGAACAGCTCACGTTATAGACAGAAGCATGGTACATGGCAGACAAATCCAAAATCATCTCCCGACATGTCCAGCCCATCCATTATCTCAGTCAATCATGGCTAGCGGGAAGGTTCCTAACTTTTTCTTGGCTAAACCAACTAGGCTTGTAATTTAACAATTTTATTTGTATTTACAGATGGATTACAAGTTTGTTATTAAGGCACATTAAAGTCCACATGTTCCAGAAGGCATTTCTGCCAAAAACACGCATTTTGATAAAATGACACTACTTCGCCTGCGACATAAGCCTAGCTTCCTGAAACGGGTCACAGTTGTTAAACAGAGTGTTCCATGAGAAGAACCAACACCCGGAGAAACTGTGGGGGCCTCGCAATATTCTAAAGTGGCATCTGGGGAAGTGTAAGAGAAAGAGGACAGGATGGTGAAAAGCTAGAAAAGAAGTTAGAGAGCCATAGAGATAGAATATATCGTGAAGGTAAAATGCTGAGAAGTAGAGAGAAAAGGAAAAAGAGAGAAAAGAAAGGATAGAGGAATGAAGGAAAGCAAAGTGCTGTAACAGTCAACACAGCAGGTGTGTTGGACCAAGCACGGCAGAGCTCTGCTATTTCAACTATTACTGAGAAGCATTGGGTTTTACTCACACGCAAAAACCCACACCCACTCTATAGTGTGCTTACACTCATGCCATACCAACCTGCAGGAATACACATGGACACACACACAAGCAAGCATGCAGGTACACACACATACACATGCACGCATGCACACACGCACACACACAGACATTGTAGCACACACTTGACTCCCCTTGCATAATGAGTGCAGCAGAGAGAGAGTGAGAGAGTGAGAGAGATAGAGAAAGAGAGACCAAGAGAGAGAGATAGAAAGAAAGAAAGTGAGACCAAGAGAGAGAGAGAAAGAAAGAAAGAAAGAAAGAAAGAAAGAAAGAAAGAAAGAAAGAAAGAAAGAAAGAAAGAAAGAAAGAAAGAAAGAAAGAAAGAAAGAGAGACAGAAAGAAAGAAAGGCCTACCTTCAAATCATCACTATGGGCCATAACCTTGAAAACTCCAGTTTAAAATATTTCTCATACTTTTTTATTGCTATTTATGTTGACAGCCGCTTGGCACTTTGGAACACTCAATCTATCAAAGCGGTTTTCCCCGTTTCAAAACTGCTTCACTTGCTCTTACAGAAACAAAAAAGTCCCTTTAAACATGAATGAAATAGTATTGCTTTTGAACTCGCAGGTCTGACTTCACAATGCCCATCCCATCCTCCCTTTCCCCTGCACCCCCACCGTCAGTTTAATTATTAATGCTTGTTCCTGAATAGGTTTGTAATAAAGAATAGGTACAGTAAGTAGCATAAAATATTGATTTTGTACATTTCCTTGTGAATTTTTATTCTGTGGAATGATTAAATTTGTCATATTTTTGGCGCTTGGGAGGTTTCTGACAAATTCATCCCATTTTATTGTGTGCACACAACTGGTGCTTCCAATTTGGGAGGATGAATTATGCAGCCGGGGTCGTGTGTGTGTGTTGCTCTGTCTTTCTCTATGAGTGTATGCATTTGGGCTTGTGTGTTCGTATACATTATATTGTAAGTATACATCTATGTTATGCATACAGGTGTGTGTCTTCCCACGCAGTCATTTTGACTTCACTGGAAATAGCTGTTACAACCCAACCACAGATTCAGAGGAAGGCAAGACAGTCGCCAAGACAGTGTGTGTTTCTGTGCGTGTTTCACGGGGCATATTTGTGTGTATGTTGGCTAGAGGGCTGGCTGTGAAGTGGTAATTAACACAATAGTATGATTACCCATGCAGACGACTGGCCACAGGCTAAGAGAGGGAGAGAGAGAGGGAGAGAGAGAGAGATGGGGAGAGAGAGTGAGAGACAGAAAGTGAGCGAGAGAGAGAAAGGGAGACAGAGAGAGACTGAGAGAAGAGAGAGAAAGGGGGGGTACAGAGAGAGAGACAGAGAGACAGTGAAAAGGGAGAGACAGGGAAAGGGGAGACAGAAAAGAGAGAGAGAGGAGGAGAAACAGAGAAAAGAGAGAGAGAGAAAAGAGAGAGACAGAGAGAAGAGTGAGACAGAGAGAAGAGAGAGAGAGAGGGGGAGACAGAGAAAAGAGAGGGAGAGAGAGATAGAGAGAGATAGAGAGAGAGAGAAGAGTGTCTGGTGGAGCAGTTCACTGGGTCTCTCTCCAGCTCATTCTAAACCACTACATTAAATCAGTTTACCTCTGCTTGGAATGCTCTGAGGGCAATAACTAATAACTACCCCACTCACCCATCATATACACTTGCGTGCATGCACAATAGGGCAGCTTTCGTAACTAATCCTGGAGATAACATATTATATGGGTAGCACACCTTAATCGTATTCAAGCATCAATACACCTGTTTTAATGACTATGTGGATCTCCATGGCCAGAGAAAACCCCATGCTCTAAACCGTTTTCTTTTGGAAACATGTTCAAGCTATATTAGTGAAACATAAATATAGCTTTCCAATATTCTGTTGAGATCTCATTGTGCTGGAATCAGGTTTTATTGGTTACAATGAGAACAGGAGAGTAATTGCACCACAGCTGAGATGATACAAAAATGTGTAATATGAATTGCGAGCGGTGCAAAGAAGAGGACTTCATTGTGAGGTGAATATATTTGAGGAGACCTTGAGCATGAGTTGAATGGGATCGATGTGCGTCGGTCGGGGAAAGCCGATGCTGATCAATGAGAATGGACTTAGCTAGGCGGGGGGTGGCTAGCTGCTGATATAGACTTTATGAATATTAACCAGAAAGGGATCAATAGTGGGACACCACTACACAGCCAAACGGAACCACTGACTTAAAGAGATGGTGGGGGGAGGAGAGGAGGTGTCACACTGTTCACAGACACTTACATGCAGGTATGAAAGAGAGGGAGGGATGGAGAGAGGTGGACAACCACTTGATTTCCATTCTTTGAGATACTCAGATAAAAAAAAAACTTTCCACAACAGCTGTTCATCACAACAAATATGACTTCTGTTGACCAACAGAAAGGTTCATGAGACTTGTAGTTCAATAGGGCTATCCTCTGCCTCTCCTCCCTCTCCTTCCCTCCTCCTTCCTACCTCTCCTTCTCCCTCCTTCCCTCCTCCTTCCTCCCTCTTCTTCCCTCCTCCTTCCTCCCTCCCTCCATGCATGTCTTTTCTGTATTCTCCCTTCCTTCGTTATTGCTGTCAGAACCAGAACCTGTGCTCTATGTAAATAAATGAATACGCAATAAAAGCCTGTTTAAAGCACAGTGACCTCTCTTCTACTATCACACACACACACACACACACACACACACACACACACACACACACACACACACACACACACACACACACACACACACACACACACACACACACATACACACACTCACACACACACCTCACTCCACTAATATCATCCAGCATCTCTGCACCCCCAACAAATGAACTTGAGACCACCTCAAGGGTATATCGGAATAATGTAGTGTGTGTGTGTGTGTGTGTTTGTGTGTGTGTGTGTGTGTGTGTGTGTGTGTGTGTGTGTGTGTGTGTGTGTGTGTGTGTGTGTGTGTGTGTGTGTGTGTGTGTGTGTGTGTGTGCGTTTAAATAATGTGATCGCTACTAAGGAAACAAATTGGGCTGATGTAACAACAGTATCTGAGTATGAGGGGCAGTCAGTAATGTGTTCTAACATGTACCCCCTAGACTTGTGGTGTGTGTGTGTGTGTGTGTGTGTGTGTGTGTGTGTGTGTGTGTGTGTGTGTGTGTGTGTGTGTGTGTGTGTGTGTGTGTGTGTGTGTGTGTGTGTGTGTGTGTGTGTTTGCATTTTCTTGTTGTCTATGTATCCTGTGGTTGGTTCAAATTGCACTGACAGCAAAATATGAGACTGTCTCACAGGAGAGAAGCAAGGATAAGAGGACAGAGAGAGGATAGCTACAGAGAGATCAGAGACGTAAAGAGGGAGTCCCAACGTTTTCATACTCCTTCTGCCAGTCATCTTCTAAAATTGTATTGGAAGTATCGCGGCCTACCTTCGTGACGCAGGCCTTAGTGACACAGTCATAGTTTCAAGAGTTCTGCTATTTATTCAACGCAATCTCTAAGGCAAATGGAGACAGTAACTGCAGGCAACAGAGATGACGGAGAGCGTTGCCATTAATATTATGGAATGTGTTGCCATTTTTATTACGGAATGTGGTGCTGTCAGTAGATTATGGGGTGTGTTGCTGTTTTAATTACAAAGTGTGTTGCCGTCTATTAGCTGTCAGTCAAACTGCTTAAGGTTAGCTTTAATAACGTCTACGGGATCGGTGTCCCTAAAACAGGATGTTTTATACAACAGCCAGCTTAAGGTTAGCTTTAACAACGTCTACGGGATCGGTGTCCCTAAAACAGGATGTTTTATACAACAGCCAGCTTAAGGTTAGCTTTAACAACGTCTACGGGATCGGTGTCCCTAAAACAGGATGTTTTATACAACAGCCAGCTTAAGGTTAGCTTTAACAACGTCTACGGGATCGGTGTCCCTAAAACAGGATGTTTTATACAACAGCCAGCTTAAGGTTAGCTTTAACAACGTCTACGGGATCGGTGTCCCTAAAACAGGATGTTTTATACAACAGCCAGCTTAAGGTTAGCTTTAACAACGTCTACGGGATCGGTGTCCCTAAAACAGGATGTTTTATACAACAGCCAGCTTAAGGTTAGCTTTAACAACGTCTACGGGATCGGTGTCCCTAAAACAGGATGTTTTATACAACAGCCAGCTTAAGGTTAGCTTTAATAACGTCTACGGGATCGGTGTCCCTAAAACAGGATGGTTGTTGCTCAATATGCAATGATGTGACTAAAAAACGTTGTACACAACAGCCAACTTTCCGGGACATAGACATGTCTTATATGGGCAGAAAGCTTAAATTCTTGTTAATCTAACTGCAGTGTCCAATTTACAATAGCTATTACAGAAAAAAAATACCAATCTGTTATTTGAGGATAGTGCACAACAACAAAACACTTTTATCATGGCAACTGGTTTGATACATTCTCCTCTGAAGGTAAATAATTTACTTACATTCATTAATCTTGCTCTGATTTGTCATCCTGAGGGTCCGAGAGATAAAATGTAGTGTAGTTTTGTTTGAAAAAATCTATTTTTAAATTCAAATGCAGGAACTGGGTTGTACAGTTTGACCCCACTGCTGTCTCTGGCTCTACACCCACCCCACCCGGCCATCTAGATGTGTGAAGGTTAGTGTCTTTTCTGTAGGGAAGCTAATGATCCATCATGTATGACATTCCTGGGAGTGTGTAAACTTAAATGTTTTATTCCCATAGGATTTTTGTATGTTCTCTACAGTTATGTACTTGAAAATGTATAAATTGACCAATTCAGCACATTTGAGCAAACTCCTGGCAGACATGATGCAAAATATTATGTAGTGAGGCAATTCTTCACTGGATCAGTCTGAAACTTTGCACACACACTTCTGCCATCTCGTGGACAGAATCTAAATTACACCTAGGATCCTATCTTAATGTATGGCCTTTCTCTTGCATTTCAAAGATGAAAAATAATTTTAAAAAACATTTTTGTTTGTATTATCTTTTACCAGATCTAACGTGTTATATTGTCCTACATTAATTTCACATTTCCACTAACTTCAAAGTGTTTCCTTTCAAATTCTATCAAGAATATGCATATCCTTGCTTCAGTTCCTGAGCTACAGGCAGTTCGATTTGGGTATGTCATTTTAGGCGAAAATTGAAAAAAGGGTCCGATCCTTGTTCAGGTTAGGGTTATAATCCAGGCTGTATCACATCCAGCCGTGATTGGGAGTCCCATAGAGCGAGGTACATTTGGCCCAGCGTCGTCCAGGTTTGGCTGGGGTAGGCCGTCATTGCAAATAAGAATTTGTTCTTAACTGACTTGTCTAGTTAAATAAAGGTAAAACAAATTAATTAGCGGAAAAAATAAAATTACAAAACGAGTGGTTAGAACTGGGATTGAAACAACATCTTACGGTTTGACAATTTGACTTCAGATTTTTCCTGGGTTTGGGGTTGCAGTCCTGCTGCACCTCACTCCAAGTTTAGAGTTAAGGTTTGGGATAGGGTTTACACAAAAACATCTCAAATGTTAAGGTTAGGCATGCATTCTGAATGGTTAAGTTAAGGTGTCCACATGCATACAGTACCAGTCAAAAGTTTGGACACACCTACTCATTCAAGCGTTTTTCTTTATTTTTACTATTTTCTACATTGTAAAATGCCGTCAAGTCAAAGGATGGCTACTTTGAAGAATCTCAAATATAAATATATTTACATTTGTTTAACCTGTTAGGGCTAGGGGGCAGTATTTACACGGCCGGATAAAAAACGTACCCGATTTAATCTGGTTACTACTCCTGCCCAGTAACTAGAATATGCATATAATTATTGGCTTTGGATAGCAAACACCCTAAAGTTTCTAAAACTGTTTGAATGGTGTCTGTGAGTATAACAGAACTCATATGGCAGGCAAAAACCTGAGAAGATTTCATGCAGGAAGTGGCCTGTCTGACAAGGTGTTGTTCTTCTTGTCTCTGTTTATTGAAGACTGAGGATCTTTGCTGTAACGTGACACTTCCTACGGCTCCCATAGGCTCTCAGAGCCCGGGAAAAAGCTGAACGATATCGAGGCAGCCTCTGGCTGAAACACATTATCGCCTTTGACAAGTGGCCGATCAGAGGACAAAGGGCTTAGGCGCGTGCCCGAGTCGACCCCATGCTTTATTTTCTTTCGTCTGTTTACCTAATTGCAGATTCCCGGTCGGAATATTATTGCTTTTTTCCGAGAAAAATGGCATAAAAATTGATTTTAAACAGCGGTTGACATGCTTCGAAGTACGGTAATGAAATATTTAGAAATCTTTTGTCACGAAATGCGCCATGCGCATGACCCTTATTTACCATTCGGATAGTGTCTTGAACGCACGAACAAAACGCCGCTGTTAGAACATAACTATGGATTATTTGGGACCAAACCAACATTTGTTATTGAAGTAGAAGTCCTGGGAGTGCATTCTGACGAAGAACACCAAAGGTAATCAAACTTTTCTAATAGTAAATCGGAGTTTGGTGAAGGCTAAACTTGCTGGGTGTCTAAATAGCTAGCCCTGTGATGCCGGGCTATCTACTTAGAATATTGCAAAATGTGCTTTCACCGAAAAGCTATTTTAAAATCGGACATATCGAGTGCATAGAGGAGTTCTGTATCTATAGTTCTTAAAATAATTGTTATGCTTTTTGTGAACGTTTATCGTGAGTAATTTAGTAAATTGTTAGTAAATTCGCCGGGGGGTATGCTAGTTCTGAACGTCACATGCTAATGTAAAAAGCTGGTTTGATATAAATATGAACTTGATTGAACAAAACATGCATGTATTGTATAACATAATGTCCTAGGGTTGTCATCTGATGAAGATCATCAAAGGTTAGTGCTGTATTTCTGGGTTTATGTGACATTATATGCTAGCTTGAAAAATGGGTGTCTGATTATTTCTGGCTGGGTACTCTGCTGACATAATCTAATGTTTTGCTTTCGTTGTAAAGCCTTTTTGAAATCGGACAGTGTGGTTAGATTAACGAGAGTCTTGTCTTTAAAATGCTGTAAAATAGTAATATGTTTGAGAAATTGAAGTAATAGCATTTCTAAGGTATTTGAATAACGCGCCACAGGATTCAACTGGCTGTTGAGTAGGTGGGACGATTTCGTCCCGCCGGCCCTAGAGAGGTTAACACTTTTTTGGTTACTACATGATTCCATATGTGTCATAGTTTCTCTATTATTCTACAGTGTAGAAAAAGAAAAGTTCTGAACCTTTTATACATTTTACGGACGCAGTATATTTTACATTAGTTATCCTGTTATTTTTGTTATTTTTAGTCCCACCCCTTAGCTCCCCTCAACCCCTCCCATCTCTGAATCCCTCTCTGAACACCATCCAGTTTTCTATTTGCCATATATTTTTCAACTGTGCTTTGTTGTTTCACAACAGTTCTGAACCTTTCTGACTCATAACATAATTTCTACAGATGAAGATAAACATTTTTGCTATAACTTTTCAGATCACCCAGCAGTGCTATTTGCAGAGTTTTTTGCAGAGTAATTAAATGCTTTTGAAGTGACAGTCAGGCTACAGATTTCACTCCAACCTATCTCCACTGCACTGTTCCAGCACAATGGACAACACCCTACACACTAAAGCAAGGTCATTTTGGTAATTAATATAGGCTACAAGACAGATAGGGTAATTCCCCTTTCACAAACAGCCTATGTATATGCAATAGTACACACAGCGGTTTTACCAAAATTATGCAAACTAAATGCTGAAAGTAGTAGCCTAGTTATACATGCATGCAAATAAAAATACTGAATAGCCATTTGGCTTAGAATACCGGCACAACTGCGTTTGCGAACGAATGAATGCGAACATATTCAAACAGCAACATCATGTAGTCGGCCTAGTAAACAAAATATCAGATCGATAAATGCATGACACAATCTATATGTAGGCTCGTTACATTAACAGTAAACAAACACAGTAAACAAAAGGCGAATGAAGATCAAAATATAGCCTACTGCCTACTACAGTGAGATGCAGCCTACAGCCTACAGCCTAATACAGTGAGATGCAGCCTACAGCCTACAGCCTACTACAGTGAGATGCAGCCTACAGCGTACAGTCTACTACAGTGAGATGCAGCCTACAGCCTGCAGCCTACTACAGTGAGATGCAGCCTACAGCCTACAGCCTACTACAGTGAGATGCAGCCTACAGCGTACAGCCTACTACAGTGAGATGCAGCCTACAGCCTACAGCCTACTACAGTGAGATGCAGCCATGCACAGCTGTCTTGACAAATAAATAGGCCTATAGGCCCGCTTCAAACATGGAAACGCATGCCTCTCATGAGATAAGCAACAGGTTGCGTCACTTCTGTGACGCAAATTCGACCAGTGTAATAAATTATGCATGGCCGGCCAACCATGAACATGTTCCCAATCTCAAATGTTTTTGACCAAGAAGTAACAGATTGGTGAGAAATCGCTACTAAAGCAATATTTTTATAAAACTAACTAGCTAAATTGTTTCTTACATTTTCAGAACATTTGCAGCCTCCTTGATTCTCTGTGGCACTTCCCGAGTAATCGATGCATCATTCAATTCTCCCTGAAATCTTCTTGTAAGATCCCAATCAAAAGCGAGTTGTATTAGTTGAGATTTTCTCAGGGGTAGCATGCTTCTTCTGTGCTAGTTTTGGTCAAAGTTTTCCCATGTAGCTTAATCAGTGACAATCTCACACAAGAGCCATATGATTGTATGTGGAACATTGTGTGATGTGTATGTGGCATTGTGGGGTATGATGCTAAACACCTTGGCAAGCTCCTTGTATTTTCAGAGAGCATATTCCATCGTAAACAGAAAAAGTCCACTGTCCCCCTCCTCGGTTGACTCTATTGCGTCCAACGTCGCCATCAGTGGTTGCTGATTTGAAACAAGGAACTCAATATTGTCCAAAATTGCGGACACATACAGTTCAAGTCAGAAGTTTATATACACTTAGGTTGGAGTCAATAAACTTGTTTTTCAACCACTCCACAAATTTCTTGTTAACAGACTATAATTTTGGCATGTCGGCAAAGACGTCTACTTTCACATTTTTCCAACAATCGTTTAAAGACAGATTATTTCACTTATAATTCACTGTATCACAGATCCAGTGGGTCAGAAGTTTACATACACTAAGTTGTCTGTGCCTTTAAACAGCTTGGAAAAATCCTGAAAATGATGTCATGGCTTTAGAAGCTTCCGATAGGCTAATTGACATCATTTGAGTCAGTTGGAGGTGTACCTGAGGATGTATTTGAAGGCCTACCTTCAAAAACACCATGGGACCTCGCAGCCGTCATACCGCTCAGGAAGGAGACGCGTTCTGTCTCCTAGAGATGAACGTACTTTGGTGTGAAACGTGCAAATCAATCCCAGAACAACAGCAAAGGACCTTGTGAAGATGCTGGAGGAAACAGGTACAAAAGTATCTATATCCACAGTAAAGTGTGTCCTATATCGACATAACCTGAAAGGCCGCTCAGCAAGGAAGAAGCCACTGCTCCAAAACCACCATAAAAAAACAGACTACGGTTTGCAACTGCACATTGGGACAATGATCGAACTTTTTGGAGAAATGTCCTCTGGTCTGATGAAAGAAAAATAGAACTGTTTGGCCATAATGACCATCGTTATGTTTGGAGGAAAAAGGGGAGGCTTACAAGCCGAAGAGCACCATCCCAACCATGAAGCACGGGGGTGGCAGCATCATGTTATGGGTGTGCTTTGCTGCAGGAGGGAGGGACTGGTGCACTTCATAAAATAGATGGCATCATGAGGCAGGAAAATTATGTGGATATATTGAAGCAACATCTCAAGACATCAGTCAGGAAGTTAAAGCTTGGTCACAAATGGGTATTCCAAATGGACAATGACCTCAAGCATACTTCCAAAGTTGTGGCAAAATTGCTTAATGACAACAAAGTCAAGGTATTGGAGTGGCCATCATAAAGCCCTGACCTCAATCCCATAGAAAATGTATGGGCAGAACTGAAAAAGTGTGTGTGAGCAAGGAGGCCTACAATTCACCCAACTTATTGTCGGAAGCTTGTGGAAGGCTACCCGAAACGCTTCGCCCAAGTTAAACAATTTAAAGGCAATGCTACCAAATACTAATTGAGTGTTTGCAAACTTCTGACCCACTGGAAATGTGATGAAAAACATAAAAGCTGAAATAATACATTCTCTCTACTATTATTCTGACATTTCACATCCTTAAAATAAAGTGTTGATCCTAACTGACCTAAGACAGGGAATTTTTACTAGGATTAAATGTCAGGAATGTTGAAAAACTGAGTTTAAATGTATTTGGCTAAGGTGTATGTAAACTTCCGACTTCAACTGTAACTTTCGACATGGGAAAGAAAATGCTGCATCTGCAGTAACTGAGTATACCAGCCATTCTCTTCCTATGAACCAGTTGCAATTAAATGAGTGTTTTTTGTCAGAAAACCTGCAACTAGGGTAGGATCCTAGGCTAACCTGTGCTGGCTCCTCTGTTCCAAGATCATCAGGAACAGTCAAAGGTGGTGGGGGCCGTGTAGCCATTATCCTGGCTCGCTTATGGGCGTGCTGGCAGCATATGGCAGAATATAGCAGCAGTTTGGTTGTGCATCAAGAATTCAGCATAGCACGTTTGTATGAAGGTTATTAAATGGGTAAATAGTTTAATCCATTCTCCATTTCATGAAATGTATTCACAGGTAAATAGTAAATGATCTGGTGACAAACAAACTTAGCTTCCCTGCTTCCAATCGTCCACATGGCTGGGAGAACGTATTCAAGGAAGGAAATACATTTTTAAAATGTAATTTTTTTTTTTATTATCAGCTAACTAGTTACAGTGCAGGCTTACTCAAGTGGGCTGCTAACATAGCTAGCTAGCTATCTACCGACTTGACATACTGTATAGCTAGCTAGCTAAGTGAATTAAATATCGCCAGTAACTTCATATTAACAAACTATCTTGATGTATTTATCATTGTAAAATACAATCTACAAATGCAATTGTGGGTAGCTAGCTAACATCCATGGAAGATGGTGAAAGGATAGCAGCTCCAACTGTCAAACAAGGGAGAGAGTAGGCTTTTTTGGATAGAACAGGTACTATTGTGTAGTTCCAGTCCCTAGAAAGAAGTGAGGATAGAGATAACAGTAACATAATATTCAGTGCTGTCTAATTTTAGCACAACGAAGTCTGTTTCTTGTGATGTTTTCTATCCTGAGATACAGAGAGCTGTGAAAGCCTGTTTGCAGAAGAAGATGTATCAATGAAGAGCAGTGGTTCTCAGTCCTGGTCCTGGGGACTCAAAGGGGTGCACATATATGTTTTTGCCTTAGTACTGCACAGCTGATTGAAATGATCAACTCATCATCACGCTTCAAGTAGTATTTATGTATTCATTTTTCACACTATCCTTGATATGATCCTGCTATTGTCACATGCTACACATGCACATGTGTGTGCACATGCATCTATCGAGCCAAAGTTATTATGATTTGTTATAAGAGCAGTGGAGGCTGTTCATAATAATGGCTGGAATAGAGTCAATGGAATGGTATCAAACACATCAACGATGTGGTTTCCATGTGATTGATACCGTTCCATTGACTCCTTTCAGCCATTATAATGAGCCGTCCTCCTCTCAGCAGCTTCCCCTGTGTAAGAGATATTATACTTTAGTAATCCACAACAACCTGGTGATGTAACATTCTAATAATGACATTATCTTCCATATTCCTTGCAACTGGAGATTCCTTCACAACGATTGCCTACAGTTCCTGTGTACGGCACTGCACGGTTGGGTGACCAGGGCCATCTGGGACTGCCTCGTGGGGGAATTCAGGAGTGTGTGAAGACTACCTGTGTCCTGCATAACTTAATGACAATGAACACGAGGACCAGGAGGGGACCTGCAGCTCTACGCCGTGTGCCAGAGGAGAGGTCTTCTGCTCAGCAGGATGTTACAAGGATGGGGGCCAACAATGCAGAAATGGAGGCAATCCATGTGTGGGAGATCTTCACCTCCTACTTCTTCAGAGAGGGTGCTGTTCCCTGGCAACACCACAGACTAGACTACGCACAACCAAAAGCCACCCACATTGCAATAAGAGTATTCTTCCATTTACATAGCTATGTCAACTGCCGTTATTATTTTCTCAGTTTCTCTCCCGTTGAGTTCTACTTCTCCGGTGAGGGTGCTGTTCAGGTAAGGGGGATGCCTGTACAAAAATGTAAAAAAGTCTCTTTTAAGAGTCACCCATATTGAAAACATGTAGAACATTTAGACAACCTATAATACACTCCTACACACTTGTATTAATCTGATTGATGTATTGTGTTGTGCAGAAAGCAGGTTCAGGTGTATAACTGAGGATCCTTCCACCTTCAATGAATAGGCAAGAGGACCAACCATGGAGAATAGTAAGACCCTCCATTATTTCTAGTTATGTTAGTACGCTGTATTGTTTGTCCTCGTGTGTCTATGCATGTTTTTAAGTATAAACTACTCTGCAGCCACTCAGTGTGAACACCAGGTGAAGCCACAAACACAGATTCCTGTTGAACACTGTCTCTTTAACTACTTTATTTTCACAATAACAGTATCTCTCCTTCACTTCACCCCTCACCCGACTTCTCCCTAAATCCTCTAGGTTATATCAGCTGTGTCGGTGAACCCCTGCTGCTTCTGAACCTCCTGACACAGAGGGCACAGCATGATCAGAGGTGATAGGTCACTTGGTTGGGTCAACAGGAAGTATTATTAAAGAGATGCTTTACTTTGAAATACAGATAGAGATGTTGTAGTCCCAGAGTT
This sequence comes from Salmo trutta, assembly GCF_901001165.1. Classification (NCBI taxonomy): domain Eukaryota; kingdom Metazoa; phylum Chordata; class Actinopteri; order Salmoniformes; family Salmonidae; genus Salmo; species Salmo trutta. Next base: position 32,676,159 of record NC_042986.1, on the reverse strand, counting down.
AATGATCCAAGGTCAGTTTTGCATTTCACCTCCTGATGATTATGATGACTGACAGTGCTAAAATAAAAAAACACAATGCTTAATCATTCTCTAACTCTCTCTATCTATTCTCTCTCTCTCTCTATGCAGGTATGTTTTGATGTGAGAGAGGATATCAACCCCCAGTCCCATCATCACCACCTCACTTGCTCTAAGCTAACCCTCGGGCCGACTGGGGGCCCAAGGCTGGTTAGGAGACACCGCTAGAGACACAAATATGTAATTGTGATGACCTGAGAGAATTTGAAGTTTAGTAGCACTGTAATTCATAAATCATATGCTGTATTCCCTACTTCGCTGTTCTTATTGCTTTCCCTTTCTGTCTTTGACACTCTTTCTCACACCTCTCTCCCCACCTCCTCTTTCATCCTGTAACGGTCGTCGTATGTAGTGGACCAAGGCGCAGCGAGTTGAGTGCTCATAGTGACTTTATTGAACACTTAACAAACAAAAACAAGAAAACGATCGAACGAACAGGATTGCAGGCTAAACACACAGCTATGCAACCACAACTTTCCACAAAGGGACATGTAAAAACAGGCTACTTAAGTATGACTCTCAATCAGCAACAATGAAGTACAGCTGTTCCTGATTGAGAGCCATACCAGGCCAACAAAGAAATACACAATATAGACAGAGCATAGAAATACGAAATACAGAACATAACCCCAAAACCCTGGAATACACTAACCAAACACCCCTCTACATAAACACATATACTAACAAACCCCGAACCACATAAAACAAATACCCCCCTGCCACGTCCTGACCGAACTACAATAACAAATAACACCTTTACTGGTCAGAACGTGACACATCCTCTGTTTTCATAATGCACACCAGATGTGCATTGAAGTATAGTTTGGCCTTGTATTGATAATATAATATTACAGTTATAATATGTATAATGCATGTATTATGGATTTATAACACTTGGATAATGAACTTATTTCAATAAAGTTTTTCTCATTCTCTACTGGAATTGGTTCACATTATCTACTGGTTGAAATTAAATCTGTCATTTGATGAAATACTACAACTATCCTGTGTCCCCAGATCAGTGCAGATGAAGGAAATTAGATATGGAGATGAACCTGTTTTAGAGTATTTACATTATGCATAGGAAGTGTAGTATACTGCTTTTGAAATTCTGGTTATGTATGAATTACAAATCTGTATGAATTACAAATCAGCCTTTAACTAGTTAAATCATGTTTCTAGTCTATTGCATAGTTACAATGTGTAACCATTGATGTCGCAGGACCAAGATTGGTAAACACTATTGATGTGTACAATTGTAATACATACATGCAGGCACAGCATCATTCAAAGACCCGGTTGTGTGATTCTCCCGGTATTAGATATGACTGAAAAATTATGTTTCACGGACATTCATACTTGAAATGCACCTTTAACCTGTCTGGGGTATGTGGGACGATTTCGTCCCACCTACGTAACAGCTACTGATATTCCAGTGGCGCGATTTTTGAATCGTTAGAAATACTATTACTTCAATTTCTCAAACATATGACTATTTTACAGCTATTTAAAGACAAGAATCTCGTTAATCTAACCCCACTGTCCGATTTCAAAAAGGCTTTACAACGAAAGCAAAACATTAGATTATGTCAGGAGAGTGCCCAGCCAGAAAAAATCAGACAGCCATTTTTCAAGCTAGCATATCATGTCACATAAACCCAAACCACAGCTAAATGCAGCACTAACCTTTGATGATCTTCATCAGATGACACACCTAGGACATTGTGTTATACAATACATGCATGTCTGTTCAATCAAGTTCATATTTATATCAAAAAACAGCTTTTTGCATTAGCATGTGACGTTCAGAAAACGCATAACCCCCGGCAAACTTCCGTTGAATTTACTAACAGTTTGCTAAATTACTCACGATAAACGTTCACAAAAAGCATAACAATTATTTTAAGAATTATAGATACATTACTCCTCTATGCACTCGATATGTCCGATTTTAAAATAGCTTTTCGGATGAAGCACATTTTGCAATAATCTAAGTACATAGCCCGGCATTACAGGGCTAGCTATTTAGATACCCACCCAGGTCAGCATCCACCAAAATCACATTTCCTATAAGAAAAATGTTCTTACCTTGCTTGTTCTTCATCAGAATACACTGCCAGGACTTCTACTTCAATAACAAATGTTGGTTTGGTCCCAAATAATCCATCGTTATATCCAAACAGCGACGTTTTGTTCGTGAGTTCTAGAATGCTTCTTCCCGGTTTCGCGCATGGCGCATTGGCGTGTCAAAAATGTCTAAATATTCCATTACCGTACTTCGAAGCATGTCAACCGCTGTTTAAAACCAATTTTTATGCCATTTATGTCGTAGAGAAGTGATAATATTCCGACCGGGAGTATGCATTGAGCCTAAACAGCCGAATAAAATTTCTCCTCAGAAGCGACTCATGCACGCGCATCATTCAAAGGTCCTCGGAGCATCCACTTACAAAAGGCGATAATATGTTTCAACCTGAGGCTCCCTCGTAAACCTTCAGTTATTTCGCGGGCTCTGAGAGCCTATTGGAGCCCTGGGAATTGTCACGTTACAGCTAAGATCCTTACTTTTCAATAAAAAGATGCAAGACGCACGACTCCTTGTCAGACAGGGTACTTCCTGCTTGAAACCTTGTCAGGTTTTTGCCTGCCATAGGAGTTCTGTTATACTCACAGACACCATTCAAACAGTTTTAGAAAATTCAGAGTGTTTTCTATCCAAACCTGAACAATAATATGCATATTCTAGCTTCTGAGTTGGTGTAGGAGGCAGTTAAAAATGGGAACATATTTTTCCAAAATTCTCAATACTGCCCCCTAGCCCAGACAGGTTTAAGGTAGAGTGCATGATCAGTGAATATATTCAATGTACAGGCTACAATGTGGGATCTCATGCTTGGTAATAACTACATGTATACACATCTTGTATTCTTAGCACAATAAAGTTATATTATATTCTACTTAATCCATAGGCTTCGTTGATGCCATTCATTGAAGTAGATACAACCGGCTCTGATAGCTGAGGTTCATTGCTAGGTTCGTAGCTAGCTAGCTAAATATTGACTTTATATTGTTGATGTAGCAGTCATGTGTGTAGCAGTCATTTTCTGCAATTTCTTGGGGATTAATGATTAACTGGTGGAAGCAATCAAAACCAATGTTCTGAACTAATATTTATACCAAACATTTTAGGGTCCATACACAGATCGTCTACATAACTAGCTACACATCCATAGGCATACAGGTATTTTTATCCTCCACTGCACAATAAGCAAGAAAATAGTTAACAAGCTATGCTATTTCAGCTGCATTGCATGGCACAAGTTTCAACTGAGGGTGCTAAGCCCCCTTTTGCCCCCTCGTGGAGCTGGGTACGGTGTGTGTGTGTGTGTGCATGTGTGTGTGTGTAAGTGAAAGTCTCTGTGTACCTCTATATCTGTGTGTGTTTAGTTACAGCACACTGGACATAACCCAGACCTTGCTCTCAACTTGACCTTCTGTGTTACAGATGTAGGAACTTAATTTGGTCACTCTTTGGCTGCTGTGAATTTTCCTGCAAAACATTTTCAAACTTGATTTGCCCTACAAGAATGTCCATTAATTATAATCCACAGAATAATTCACATTTCCTGTTTCTGCAAGATTATCTTCCTGCTGTTGCAACCTGGCTCAAATTAAGATCCCACATCTGTACAGAAACATGCACTTGGCTACTGTTCTGAATCCACAGTGAAAGAACATGAAAGAACTTACATAGTATTATTATTTTTTTCTCTCTCTCTCGCTCTCTCTCTCTCTCTCTCTCTGTCTCTCTCTCTCTATCTTTCTCTCTCTCTCTCTCTCTCTGTCTCTCTCTCTCTATCTCTCTCTCTCTCTCTCTCTCTCTCTCTCTCTCTCTCTCTCTGTCTCTCTCCATTTCTCGCTACCCCTCTCTCTCTCTCGCTCTTTCCCTCCTTCCCTCTCTCTCTATGTCAGAGGAAAATCCTCCAATTTAGGCTGTGTGTCGGGAGTGCTGCCAGGCCATAATCTAAGGAATTGCAATCCATTAGCTTGAAGAAGCACAGATTCGAACAGAGCCATGTATTTGTGCCTGTTGTGTGTGTGTGTGTTTCTGTGTGGGAGTGTAAATAACACTACCCTGCCGAGGATACCTCTGACAGAAGGTTCAGTAGAATATCTCTCTCTCTCTCTCTCTCTCTCTCTCTCACTTTCTCTCTCTCCACTTTCTCTCTCTCTCTCTCTTATATGTTATCTGAGAGTAAAGTTTGTGTTTTTGGCTCATCACACCAAGGACATGAACTACTACAGTAAACAGACATCAGTCACTGGAGTCTCTGGGCAGCTTGTATACTTTACTGTCAATCCTACGTGTGTGTATGTGTGCATGTCCTTGTGTGTGTGCGAGCATGCATGTGTGTATGCTATATCTTTACATGCTACTAAGCATCAGCAAATAGATTCAATATGCTCTCACACCTATACACTTATTGACCTATCAACAGAGCGGCAAACACTTGTAAAACATATGTCAATACAAGCACAGACACACAAAGCATTGATTACTGCTAGCATCTCTCTAGACAACAGTCCCACAGGAGAACACATTGATTACTGTTAGCATCTCTCTAGACAACAGTCCCATAGGAGAACACATTGATTACTGTTAGCATCTCTCTAGACAACAGTCCCACAGGAGAACACATTGATTACTGCTAGCATCTCTCTAGACAACAGTCCCACAGAACACATTGATTACTGTTAGCATCTCTCTAGACAACAGTCCCATAGGAGAGCACATTGATTACTGTTAGCATCTCTCTAGACAACAGTCCCACAGGAGAACACATTGATTACTGCTAGCATCTCTCTAGACAACAGTCCCACAGAACACATTGATTACTGCTAGCATCTCTCTAGACAACAGTCCCACAGGCGAACACATTGATTACTGCTAGCATCTCTCTAGACAACAGTCCCACAGAACACATTGATTACTGCTAGCATCTCTCTAGACAACAGTCCCACAGGAGAACACATTGATTACTGCTAGCATCTCTCTAGACAACAGTCCCACAGAACACATTGATTACTGCTAGCATCTCTCTAGACAACAGTCCCACAGGAGAACACATTGATTACTGCTAGCATCTCTCTAGACAACAGTCCCACAGGAGAACACATTGATTACTGCTAGCATCTCTCTAGACCATATTCCCACAGGAGAACACATTGATTACTGCTAGCATCTCTCTAGACAACAGTCCCACAGAACACATTGCTTGACTCTCAGGGGGATGAAGAGGTAGAGAGAGGGTAGAGAGAGTGAGAGGGGAGGAGAGAAAGAGAGAGAGAGGAAGGGGAGGGAGAGAAGAGAGAGAAAGATAGCGAGAGAGAGAGAGAGAGAGAGAGAGAGAGAGTGTAAGTAATATAGTGCTATAGTGGGTGTGAATAATCTCATAAAATGTTAGACACAAATTTAAAATCATATTGAGATTGTATTCAATCTCATAATAAGATAATTCCCTTACGTTCCTGTCATTTGAACATAAAACACCTATATCCTATATACCAGACACTTCCCCTGCTCTGGCCTGACTTTCTTATGATGTATGGTGTGCGTGTGCATGTGTGTGTGCGTGAGCGTGTGTGTGTGTGTGGTCCAAGGCCGTGTATGTGGCGTGGAGAGATCAATGGTGCGGGATTGGGTCTGAGATGGAAGGAGCTGTCAGGCCTGAATTAGATGTTAAATCTTTTGGACAAAATGTATTGTGTTCAGAATTTATCATGTGCTGTTTCCTGCCCTGTGATGCATGCTGCAGCGACTCAGTGTGTGTGTGTGTGTGTGTGTGTGTGTGTGTGTGTGTGTGTGTGTGTGTGTGTGTGTGTGTGTGTGTGTGTGTGTGTGTGTGTGTGTGTGTGTGTGTGTGTGTGTGTGTGTGTTTGTGTGTTTGTATGCTGGACGGGCCAGTCAGAATGGGCTGTTTCAGGTCTAAAGTGCCTGTCCAGAAACACATGATGGATTCTTATTGTTGGTTTCCTCTCTACCTCCTACGTCTTCTCTTTTTTCTTCCCTTCCTTTTCCCTTTATCTCCCATTTCCTCATTCTGTCCACACAGCCTCCTCTTCCAATTGTTTTGCATTTTTCTCCCTCTCTCTTCAGTCCAGAACAATCTTTGTTCATTCTTCTACTGCTTTTCTTTCCTCATATTTTCTCAGCTTCTTAATGTTATTCATCATTGGATAATGAATCTCCAAAATGAGACAAAAAACGATATTGATTGTAATGTTGCTTGCTTGTTTATATGCTGGTTTAAATTGACTGATTGACTTACATTTTTAATGTGTTGATTGATGTATAAATTGGTTGATTGCAGTAAACGGTGGTTAGATGGAACTGGAAGGGTTCTGATCATATAACGATATTAATTCTATATATTCTAGTTGTATGTTTCTGATGTGCAGGGTGGCTGCATCTAGCCTGGTGGAAGCAGCCTGGTTCTACCAGGCTAGGCTGCATCTAGCCTGGTGGGAGCAGCCTGGTTCTACCAGGCTAGGCTGCATCTAGCCTGGTGGGAGCAGCCTCGTTCTACCAGGCTAGGCTGCATCTAGCCTGGTGGAAGCAGCCTGGTTCTACCAGGCTAGGCTGCATCTAGCCTGGTAGGAGCAGCCTCGTTCTACCAGGCTAGGCTGCATCTAGCCTGGTGGGAGCAGCCTCGTTCTACCAGGCTAGGCTGCATCTAGCCTGGTGGGAGCAGCCTGGTTCTACCAGACCCGACAGGAATTCCAAATCTCTATGGTTCCTGGGTGATAGGAGATATCTGGGTCAGACAGAGGGGTGACCGCTACACCGCTATACACCTCTACTGCCAGTCAGGGCTGATAAAGCCATCCTCCACAATGCGTCTACATGTCTCTCTTCTAATCTACATTTACATTTCAGTCATTTAGCAGACTCCATTATCCGAAGTTACTTACGGAGCAGTAATTTATGTGGTACTATTTACCTCTCTCGCTCTCCTTCTCTCTGTATCTCTGTCAACTCCATCCCCTCTCCTGTGCCACTATGTCTATGTGCTTATCTAGGGATTTGTCTGTGTGACTGCCAGACTTCTCTCAGCTAGTATATCACACTACAGTACCCATCCTTTCTCCATAATGTCTGTCATCAGCTCTCCGTCTGTCTTTCCTCAGGTTCCTCTTTGAGTTTTCTCTCATTGTAATTCACTGTCTTTCTCTCCCTCGTTCCCTGCACATGTAAAAACAGGTAAACAGGCATGAACACACTTCAGGAACAATTCTCTAGTTAGGGCCCCTACATGGTGAGAGGTTGGAGCTTGCGTGGGGCACGGTCGTCCCTGTGAGAAGTCCACCGCAGCAATTAACACAGAGATGAAAGACACCAGGCTGCATGATTAATAATTGACTCCCTCTTGATGAGCAGGGGGGATGTGTGTGTGTTTGTGCGCGCGTTTGTAATTCTGGTAATTACAAAACTACACACACACATAAACACACACACACATAAACACACACACTGTCATACACACACACACAGACACACGCACACGCACACGCACACACACACACACACACACACACACACACACACACACACACACACACACACACACACACACACACACACGCGCACACAGCTCTGTCTGGTGTTTTGTAGCTGTGTTGTACTGTGGTAATTGCATGAGCCTACTTATTTGTCTGACGGAACAATCTTGTTTAGGGGTTGTGATGTGATAGGGGGAGGAGGAGCAAGAGGGATAAAGTACTGGTAGAATAAGGTAAACACAGGGTTACATAGAAAATATGACTGAGACAGAAAAACTGTTTAAACAACAGAATGAAAGCAGAGGATTCAGGTGATTGTAGTATCTCTGTTTACGAGTGAAGACACGCTGAGTCTGCACAGAAATACTAGCTGGTGGGATTTAGTTCAAAACAATATCACTGAACATAGTCTTATAAGCATAGCAGCTGCAACAATAGTTTCCGTTCAAAATGTGAAGTATTGTGGATTAATCTATTTTTGACACATTAATTCCGCATGGTTGCAGGGTTCATTCTATGTGGTTACAGGGTTCATTCTGTGTGGTTACAGGGTTCATTCCATGTGGTTGCAGGGTTCATTCTATGTGGTTACAGGGTTCATTCTGTGTGGTTACAGGGTTCATTCCATGTGGTTACAGGGTTCATTCTGTGTGGTTACAGGGTTCATTCCATGTGGTTACAGGGTTCATTCAGAGTGGTTACAGGGTTCATTCCAAGTGGTTACAGGGTTCATTCCAAGTGGTTACAGGGTTAGTTCTGTGTGGTTACAGGGTTAGTTCTGTGTGGTTACATGGTTCATTCTGTGTGGTTACAGGGTTCATTCTGTGTGGTTACATGGTTCATTCTGTTTGGTTACAGGGTTCATTCCTTGTGGTTACATGGTTCATTCTGTGTGGTTACAAGGTTCATTCTGTGTGGTTACAGGGTTCATTCTGTGTGGTTACAGGGTTCATTCCAAGTGGTTACAGGGTTAATTCTGTGTGGTTACAGGGTTCATTCCTTGTGGTTACAGGGTTCATTCCTTGTGGTTACGTGGTTCATTCTGTTTGGTTACAGGGTTCATTCCAAGTGGTTACAGGGTTCATTCCTTGTGGTTACATGGTTCATTCTGTGTGGTTACAAGGTTCATTCTGTGTGGTTACAGGGTTCATTCTGTGTGGTTACCGGGTTTATTCCAAGTGGTTACAGGGTTCATTCCTTGGGGTTACATGGTTCATTCTGTGTGGTTACAGGGTTCATTCTGTGTGGTTACAGGGTTCATTCCAAGTGGTTACAGGGTTCATTCTGTGTGGTTACATGGTTCATTCTGTGTGGTTACAGGGTTCATTCCAAGTGGTTACAGGGTTCATTCCAAGTGGTTACATGGTTCACTCCAACTGGTTACAGGGTTCAATCCAAGTGGTTACAGGGTTCATTCCAAGTGGTTACAGGGTTCATTCCTTGTGGTTAGAGGGTTCATTCTGAGTGGTTACAGGGTTCATTCTGTGTGGTTACAGGGTTCATTCTATGTAGTTACAGGGTTCATTCTATGTGGTTACAGGGGTCATTCTGTGTGGCTACAGGGTTCATTCTGTGTGGTTACAGGGTTCATTCTATGTAGTTACAGGGTTCATTCCTTGTGGTTACAGGGTTCATTCTGTGTGGTTACAGGGTTCATTCCAAGTGGTTACAGGGTTCATTCCAAGTGGTTACCTGGTTCATTCCAAGTGGTTACAGGGTTCATTCCAAGTGGTTACAGGGTTCATTCCAAGTGGTTACAGGGTTCATTCCTTGTGGTTACAGGGTTCATTCCTTGTGGTTACAGGGTTCATTCTGTGTGGTTACAGGGTTCATTCTATGTAGTTACAGGGTTCATTCCTTGTGGTTACAGGGTTCATTCTGTGTGGTTACAGGGTTCATTCTGTGTGGTTACATGGTTCATTCCAAGAGGTGTCATGGTTCATTCTGTGTGGTTACAGGGTTCATTCTGTGTGGTTACAGGGTTCATTCTGTGTGGTTACAGGGTTTGTTGCAAGTGGTTACAGGGTTCATTCAATGTGGTTACAGGGTTCATTCTGTGTGGTTACAGGGTTCATTCCAGGTGGTTACAGGGTTCATTCCAAGAGGTTACATGGTTCATTCCAGGTGGTTACAGGGTTCATTCCAAGAGGTTACATGGTTCATTCTGTGTGGTTACAGGGTTCATTCCTTGTGGTTACAGGGTTAATTCCATGTGGTTACAGGGTTCATTGCAAGTGGTTACAGGGTTCATTCCAAGTGGTTACAGGGTTCATTCCAAGTGGTTACAGGATTCATTCCAAGTGGTTACAGGGTTCATTCTGTGTGGTTACAGGGTTCATTCCAAGTGGTTACAGGGTTCATTCCATGTGGTTACAGGGTTCATTCTTTGTGCTTACAGGGTTCATTCCAAGTGGTTTCAGGGTTCATTCTGTGTGGTTACAGGTTTCAATCCAAGTGGTTACAGGGTTCATTCCTTGTGGTTACAGGGTTCATTCTGTATGGTTACAGGGTTCATTCTGTGTGGTTACAGGGTTCATTCCATTAGGTTTCAGGGTTCATTCCAAGTGGTTACAGGTTTCATTCCTTGTGGTTACATGGTTCATTCCGTGTGGTTACAGGGTTCATTCCGTGTGGTTACAGGGTTCATTCCATGTGGTTACAGGGTTAAAACAGAAACAACTCAAAGGGTTGAGTTAATGTATTAATTCTGAGTGGTTAAGGTTAGGGCTACGGTTTGGGGAAAGCTTTAAAATAAAAAAAAAACACACTCTATTACCATCAAGTATCATCAAGTATTCTAGTGACTTGCTTGAGCATTGTAAACTGCCAAGGTGCAGTGGTCTAAACAACGCATTCCTGCTCTGAGCGTCACGAGTTCACGCCCAGGGCAATCATTTTTATTTGTTTTGTGAGCGCCGTGGAAGACGTATATCGACGTTCTGGCGACCTTTTCAAACGTCTGAAATCGCCATCTATTTGCGTTAAATGATAGAGATGCATGGTCTGGACGAGGAATGGGAAGGAGTTAACTTTGGAGATGAAAGGGTGTGTTTGTTGATTCTCCTGCTTCACCAGCCAGTCAGATGAAGAGGGCAGCTCTCTCTAACCACAGCCCTTTATAACCTGCTATCATTGATCCATCGACATACGTCTGTCACACCAATTCCATTCAATTCAATTCAAGGGGCTTTATTGGAATGGGAAACATATGTTTACATTGCCAAAGCAAGTGAAATGGATAAACAAAAGTGAAATAAACAATAAAAAGTGAACAGTAAATATTACACTCACACCATCGCTCCCTGCCACCACCCATCTCTCCTATCCTTTATTTTCTCCATCCCTCATTTTTTATTCTCTTCACATCCTCTCCTGACCTGATCATGTGATTATCTGTCCTGTGGTCTTCTCTATCCATTTTGGGGAAATAGACAAATATATAGTTAATGGCTAACCAGGTCTCTTTATGACCTCTGCATTGCTCTATTGACCAGTGTCTGTCTGGACATCGCTTTGACTGGACGCGTGTTCCCTCCATCTTCTCCTCTCTTCATCTTTGCCTCCTCCGTCCATACTCATCCTGTGGTGGTCTCCTCTGTGGTCGTCTCTCCAGCTGGGGTAGGATGTAGAGAGGCTCTTGATGAGTATCTGTCTGGCCGACGATCTGGTTGTTTTTGGCGGCAGTCTGTCTGTGCAGGTCCATCTCAGACAGTGGGAGCCAGTGGGACAGGCAGTATGGACCAGATGGACGAGAAAACACATGGATGAACATTTTGTAATTCTTACAAATGTTACATTTGTAAGAATTACCAGTATCAGTACCATGATGTAATCAGTCATGTTTGAACATGGAAGGTTTTGCCAGGTGAAGTAACCTGGCCCTGTTTTTAATGGTGATTTGGATAGGGAATCAAGCCAACAGTGCTGTCAGAGAGAGAGAGAGAGAGAGAGAGAGAGAGAGAGAGAGAAAGATGGAGTTAAAGGGGAGAGAAAGAACGGCAAGTCTCCAGGGATGCATTTTAATTCTCCCCATTGCCCTATATTCCCCTCCAGTTGTTGTTTTGATGATAGCAACGCTTTGCATATTCTCACCTTCAAAGCACCGGGATAGTGCACAGGAGGGGGACCTGTGTGTGTGTGTGTGTGTGTGCTTGTGTGTAGGACACGGATGGGGTGGGGTGATTTCATGTGATCACAATTCACAAGATAAAGAGCAACAAAGAGAGATAGAAGGAGAGAGAGGAGGAAAGGAGAGATAAATTGGATAAAAGAGAATAATGCTGTGCTCCAACACTCTGTTCTGTGTGAGACTGTTATGGGAGTAAGGAAACTGTTTACTCTGAGTCGGAGTCTAGTGTTCACTGTGTGTGTGTGTGTGTGTGAGTGTGAGTGTGAGTGTGAGTGTGTGAGTTTTTGTGTGTGTGTGTACAGTATGTGATTGAGTCCATGTATTTGAGTGTAGGTCTGTGAGTGCATATGTGCAGAGCAATGCAGGCTAGAGCAGGGAAGAGCAGTGTAACAGAGATGTATTTATGTTAGTTTTATGGCCACAGTGAAACTCCGGGCCTACCCTGGCACTCTGCCCACCCACCTTTATTCCAGATGTTACCATGGTGAAACTCGGGCCGTAGCTTGGCAACCAGGCAGGGGTTCTTGGACTGGAGAGGTATGTAGAGGGAGAGACAGAGGGATGGTGGGAGGGAGAATGAGAGAGAGAGACAGAGAGACAGACAGAGATAGAGAATGGTGTGTATATGTGTGTGTGTGTGTGTGACTGAGTGAGAGAGAGAGAGAGAGAGAGAGAGACAGAGAGAGAGAGAGAGAGAGAGAGAGAGAGCAGGAAAGACATTCACACCTCCAGCTGTAGCTGTATGTTATTGAACTTTCCAAAGTTTGTGTAGCATATCTCTCTGTGTTGTTCTTGCTCCTCTAGAGGAGGACTGGTGTTAATTTAGGCCTTGTGTTAACTCCATTATGACCGCAATGATAAGCTACATAGCCCTGCTTGTTCCTCTAGCACTATTGATTTCAATTTCAAACTGTAATGGAGAAGAGCGGACTCTCTCTCGCTCTCTCTCTCTCTCTCTCTCTCTCTCTCTCTCTCTCTCTCTCTCTCTCTCTCTCTCTCTCTCTCTCTCTCTCTCTCTCTCTCTTTCTTGAGGACATCTTCTTTTTTCCCCTCTATTGCTCCCTTTCTGGCACTTTCTCTGTATTTTGTTTGCTGCATGGTGAGAGAGGGTGTGTGTGAGAGAGAGGAGACAGAAGGATAGAGAGAGAGGGGAGGGAGAATGAGGGATTGTGGTTTGGCTTTAGCCCAGGGAAAATGTAACTGTTTGGGGGTTACAGAGAGCAGTCACTGGGCCTTAGACCAAACGACCAACAGACCAATGGCTGAGTTGAGTGAAAAGTATTATTTATTTATTTCCCTTCAAATTCAAACTTAATCTGCATGAAGGAAATAACGCAAAACGGCACAGTACAACATGAATTAGGAGGAGGAGAGGATAAAATGCTGGGAAGGGAGAACACATTGTGAAGGGAAACAGAGAGGGAGATGTAGCTTCCCCAGTCAGGGTTAACTCAGCCTCGTCATTATCCAGGGGGAAGTTCAATGGCAGAAATCAGCCAAAGAGGGGTCGGACCCTGGTGTAAATCAGCGACGCCTCAAAATACGTAAAACCAATCAAATGCCTTGCTTGGGCAGAGCTGCAAAGGTGCTCACCAGATTAGTGCCATAGGAGCAACAGCGCTGCTAAATATTGATTCTCACAGCATTTCTGTGTTACTTTGAGATGAGCTGAAGCTGCAGCAAGTGGGGAGAAACGGTCTACAATGCTGGCCATATCAATGTAGTTTTTTGAAGTGATGTTTGGCTGTAAAGGCTGAGGGTCAAGAAGTAGCTAGCCACAAGGAGGTTAGTTTTGAGAAAAGTCAGCTAACCTTGTAAGCTATCTAGGTATAACTAACTAGCTAGCTACTAGCTAGTTCAATTTCTCTCACAATTATAATGCCAGAAAAGGTTTTATAAAAACAGCATGTTATTGACCTAAAAGGTTAGCCCAGTCACTAGCTTATCCAGGGTCAGTGATACATAGAGCTGCAATCATTTTACAAGCAACACTGCTAAATTGAATGAAAATAAACAAAATGAACCTCATAAAATGTTACCTGTAATTCTCATCTCCTGTAACCTACAGTAACTGTAATCTACCTTTTTTTCATACTGTACCTAAATTACAAAGGATGGATTTGCAGAAAATATTTGTATATGTGAGCACTTAAAAAGGCATGTACACAATCTGGTACATGGTTTGTCTCATATACATTGTCTACTGGTATCATTTTAAATTGAGAACACGTAGCTCAACATGTGTACAATGTGTGAGTTTAGATATTCTCTGCTTCAGACGCCCATAAGGCCGGTAATGCATATTATAAGCTACTAAATGTATTCACAGAGCTGATATAATGAGAGAGAGAAATAATACAATTAAACAGATTGGAGATCTTACTACTAGACAAAAAGGAAATGTTTGAGAACACAACACAGAAACACAGACAGAACACCTTCCCCTCTTAATTGTAGGATTGTGATATGTGATTAATCAACATTGCCACTGGTTCAATTTGAATAATAATTTAACAATTAAAACAAGTGTGAACATTTCACTTCAAAAGATTCAACACTTTACTAATAAGCTAACACACGTAAAGATTAGACATCGTAGTCTAAACAACAATAGATAATTGAGTAGTAACAAGTAAAGCATCATTTCAGGTGAACAAATAAAACTCCATACCAGTGGTGGCCAAACTTGCTCCGCTGATTCCTGATCTACTGGGTGAGCAGACTTTTATTCCAGCCCAGAAATAGCACACTTGATTATCAAGTCATTCTATTTGATAAGTTGAATCAGGTGTGTTATTGCTGGGCTGAAACAGAACCCTTCACACCCAGAAGACCACCAGCAGGGTTGGCCTGCTCCAATTGTAATAGGTTTAAACATTGTGTGAGATGTTTAACTGTATTTTTGTACACAACATTTTCTAGCATAGGTAGGCCTACACATATAACCCATGGCATATAGGATATACACTTGGTCTCTTGGGACATTCTTTGGGACCTTTCTTTCTCGCTCTCTCTCTCAATGAGACAGCCTATGGGGATGAGGTCAGAGACCTGGCAGAGTGGTGCCAAGACAACAATCTCTTCCTCAACGCCAGCAAGACAAAGGAGCTGATCGTGGACTACAAAAAAGCGGAGGGGCGAGCACGCCCCAACATTCACATCAACGGGGCTGTAGTGGAGCGGTTTGAGAGCTTCAAGTTCCTCGTTGTCCACATAACTAAGGATCTGTCATGGTCCTAACACACCAACACAGTTGTGAAGAGGGCATGACAATCCTCTTTCTCCTCAGGAGGCTGACAAGATTTGGCATGGGCCCTCAGATCCTCAAAAAGTTATTGTTAATCTTGACGGGCTGCGTCACCACTTGATACGTCAACTGCTTGGTATCCGATCACAAGGCGCTACAGAGGTAGGGTGGACAGCCCAATAAATCACTGGGGCAGAGCTCCCTGCCATACAGGACCACTATAGCAGGCGGTGTCAGAGGAAGGCCCTAAGTCACTGTTCTCTTAGCTACCGCACGGAAAGCAGTACTGATAAACCAAGTCTGGAACCAACAGGACCCTGAACAGCTTCTACCCTCAACCTATAAGACTGCTAAAAAGTTAGTTAAATAGTTAACCAAATAGCTACCCAGACTATCTGCATTGACCCTTTTTGCACTAACTTTTTTTACTCATCACGTAAATTGCTGTTAATGTTTACTATCTGTCACTTTATTCCAAGTTTTATGTACATTTCTACCTCAATTACCTCATACTCCTGCACATCAACTCGGTACTGGTACCTCATGAATATAGCCAAGTTATCGTTACTGTAACGTCCTGACCCTTGTAAGAGGTCATTTGCCATAGTAGAGCGGTCAGGGCGTGACAGGTGGTTGTGTTGGGTGGTTTTGGGTTTTCTGTTTATATGTGGGGGTTTTCTAGAATGCTATTTATATGTTTTGTTTTCCATGTTTGGCCGGGTATGGTTTCCAATCAGAGGCAGGTGTCTTTCGTTGTCTCTGATTGGAAGCCATACTTAGGCAGCCTGTTTCCCTTTGGGGTTTGTGGGTAGTTGTTTTCCGTTTTGTCTGAGTACCTTACGGAACTGTTGGCTGTCGTTCTGTTATTTTGTTTAAGTGTTCTCATAAAAATAAAGTAAGAATGAGCACTCTAAACGCTGCGCCTTGGTCCCCTTTCATCGACCGCTGTGACAGTTACTCATTGTGCATCTGTTATTATTATTATTACGTGTTTTAATTTCTATTATTTCTCTATTTCCTTTCTCTCTGCATTATTGGGAAGGGCCCGTCAGTATGCATTTCACTAGTAGTCCACACATGTGTTTCCGAAGCATGGGACAAATACAATTTGATTTGATTTAATCTGCAAGCTGTCTTTCACAGCTTTCCACATCTGAAGACAGAAAACATCACAAAGAAACAGGCTTCATTATACTCACATTAGACAGCACTGAATATTATGTTGCTACTAACTATCTGTCCTCAAAGGTTTCCCCTCTAGGGACTGGAACCGGAGACGCATTTCATAATGTCCTCCCACAAATTACCTGCCCTACCCAGTAGCCTACAATCTCCCTTCACTGAAAGCTGGAGCTGCATGACATTTAATTCACTTAGCTAAACAGTTGTAAAGTTAGCTACCTAGCTAGCAGCTCAGTTGAGTTAACCTACAAAGTGACCTACTGTAGCCAGCTAGCTAGCTAATAATACATATATATTTATTTTACATTAAAACAATGTATTTACTTACTTGAATAGGTTCTCCCACTGCCTCAGTTTTTGGGTCCTTACAAAAATAAAATAATGGACAATCTTCATGTTTTTTCAGTAGCAGCAAAGCGCAGCCAGAAGCCATGTGGACGAATGGAGACAAGAGAAAAAAGTGTGTTTGTCACCAGAGCGGTTTAGAACGTGTACCAGCGTAATCCACTTTCAATTTCAATCAATATAAATCGCAGACTGTCGGCCACACTTGATGCTGCTTGATGCTGCTGGGAGCCAGCAGACATTTCAAACCGTTTTTGCAATACAAAATTCTCAAGACCTCCAAGGGAGCCTTGACAACAACATGATTTTGGAGGTATGGCAACGCGAGACTGGGGTTGACCTACAACTCTAGTCAGGATTGGGAAGGGAAGGATATTGGATAAGCTGGGCAAAGCATAAAAGAGAAGGACAATATGTAAAATAAAGGAAAAGAAAAGAAAGCAGGATAAATGCAGAGGAAGGTGGGTTGGTGTTTCTTACTGAAGAGACTAAAGCCAGACACAGTAACCAATTAGGAGCCAGACAGTGATGGACTTATTTTTTATTGGACAGACAGGTTGTTATTAATCATTATGATCATAATACTCAAACTGAGCGAGACGGAGCGTGTGTGTGTGTGTTTGTGTATGTGTGTTTGTGTGCGTGCAGCCTGAAATCAACTGTGTGTGTGTCAAATCAAATCAAATTGTATTTGTCACATGTGCCGAATACAACAGGTGTAGATTTTATAGTGAAATGCTTACTTACAAGCCTTTAACCAACAATGCTTGAAGAAGTTTTAAGAGAAAAAATACAAATAAGTGTTAAGTAAAAAGTAGAAAATAGAAAATGAAAGTAACAAATAATTAAACAGCAGCAGTAAAATAACAAGTGAGGCTATATACAGGGGGTACCGGTACAGAGTCAATGTGCGGGGGCACCAATTAGTCGAGGTAATTGAGGTAGTAAGTACATGTAGGTAGAGTTAAAGTGACTATGCATAGATTATTAACAGAGTAGCAGCAGAATAAAAGATAGGTCTGGGTTGCCCTTTGATTAGCTGTTCAGGAGTCTTATGGCTTGGGTGTAGAAGCTGTTAAGGAGCCTTTTGGACCTAGACTTGGCGCTCCGGTACCGCTTGCCTTGCGGTAGCAGAGAGAACAGTCTACGACTAGTGTAGCTGGAGTCTTTGACAATTTTTAGGGCCTTCCTCTGACACTGTCTGGTATAGAGGTCCTGGACGGCAGGAAGATAGGCCCCAGTGATGTACTGGGCCATACGCACCTCTGTATGCTGTCGATGGTGCAGCTGTAGAACCTTTTGAGAATCTGAGGACCCATGCCAAATCTTTTCAGTCTCCTGAGGGGGAATAGGCTTTGTCATGCCCTCTTCTCGACTGTCTTAGTGTGTTTGGACCATGATAGTTTGTAGGTGATTTGGACACCAAGGAACTTGAAGCTCTCAACCTTTTCCACTACAGCCCTGTTGATGAGAATGGGGGTGTGCTCGGTCCTCCTTTTCCTGTAGTCCACAATCATCTCCTTTGTCTTTGATCACGTTGAGGGAGAGGTTGTTGTCCTGGCACCACACGGCCAGGTCTCTGACCTCCTCCGTATAGGCTGTCTCATCGTTGTCGGTGATCAGGCCTACCACTGTTGTGTCATCAGCAACCTTAATGATGGTTTTGGAGTCGTGCTTGTCCATGCAGTTATGGGTGAACAGGGAGTACAGGAGGGACTGAGCACCCACCCCTGAGGGGCCCCTGTGTTGAGGATCAGCATGGCGGATGTGTTGTTCCCTACCCTTACCACCTGGGGGCAGTCCGCCAGGAAGTCCAGGATCCAGTTGCAGAGGGAAGTTTTTAGTCCCAGGATCCTTAGCTGAGTAATGAGCTTTGAGGGCACTATGGTGTTGAACGCTGAGCTATAGTCAATGAATAGATCCTCTTTGGGAAAGGCGTACCGCTAGCGCCCGGCCTCGACAACATCCAGTGAAATTGCAGAGCGCGAAATTCAAAATACTAAGTTCGTAATATTAAACATTCATGATGTTATACATCGGTTAAAAGCTTAACTTCTTGTTAATCCAGCCGCTTTGTCAGATTTCAAGAAGGCTTTACGGCGAAAGCATACCATGCGATTAACCTCTCTGGGCCAGTGGGACGCTTGCAGCCAGTGGAATCCCGTGGCGCGTTATTCAAATATGCGTTAATCTTCATTCAAAATCCACCTGTTTCCCCTCCTTCAAAATGCATACAAAATGAATCCCAAACGTTACCAATAAACTTGGTCCAAAAAAAGTCAAACAACGTTCCTAATCAATCCTCAGGTACCCTAATATGTAAATAAATGATACAATTTAAGACGGAGAATCGTATATTCATTATCGGAGATAAATAACGAAGTGTGTGCCCTCACCGAAACGCGCTACAAACACTACAGCCAAAATGGGAGCCACTTACAAAAACATCAAATTCTAGCTCATTTTTTTAAAAAACAAGCATGAAACTCTTTCTAAAGACTGTTGACATCTAGTGGAAGCCCTAAGAACTGCAATCTGGGAGGTATTCCTTTTATATTCCCATTGACAGCCATAGTAATCAGGGGTGAGCTGAAGAAAAAAAAATGTCTGGATGGATTGTCCTCGGGTTTTTGGCTGCCATATCAGTTCTGTTATACTCACAGACATTGTTTTAACAGTTTTGGAAATTGTAGAGTGTCTTCTATCCAATACTACCAATTATATGGATGTCCTAGCTTCTGGGCATGAGTAACAGGCAGTTTACTTTAGGCATCTCATTCATCCAAACTTATGAATACTGCCCCCTATCCCGAGGAAGATAGCATTCTCACATACTGTAGGTGTTCCTTTTGTCCAGGTGGGAAAGGGCAGTGTGGAGTGCAATATTTTATTTATTTTTTATTTTATTTCACCTTTATTTAACCAGGTAGGCAAGTTGAGAACAAGTTCTCATTTACAATTGCGACCTGGCCAAGATAAAGCAAAGCAGTTCGACAACATACAAAAACACAGAGTTACACATGGAGTAAAACAACATACAATCAATGATGCAGTAGAAAAAAATAAGACTATATACAATGTGAGCAAATGATGTGAGATAAGGGAGGTGAAGGCAAAAAAAATGCCATGGTGGCAAAGTAAATAAAGTATGGCAAGAAAAACACTGGAATGGTAGATTTGTAGTTTGAAGAAAGTTAAAAGTTAAAATATAAATAATATGATGCAAAGGAGCAAAATAAATAAAATAAATAAATAAATACAGTAGGGGAAGAGGTAGTTGTTTGGGTTAAATTATAGATGGGCTATGTACAGGTGCAGTGATCTGTGAGCTGCTCTGACAGCTGGTGCTTAAAGCTAGTGAGGGAGATAAGTGTTTCCAGTTTCAGAGATTTTTGTAATTCGTTCCAATCATTGGCAGCAGAGAACTGGAAGGAGAGGCGGCCAAAGGAGGAATTGGCTTTGGGGGTGACCAGAGAGATATACCTGCTGGAGCGCGTGCTACAGGTGGGTGCTGCTATGGTGACCAGTGAGCGGAGATAAGGGGGGACTTTACCTAGCAGGGTCTTGTAGATGACCTGGAGCCAATGTGTTTGGCGACGATTATGAAGTGAAGGCCAGCCAACGAGAGCATACAGGTCGCAGTGGTGGGTTGTATATGGGGCTTTGGTGACAAAACGGATGGCACTGTGATAGACTGCATCCAGCTTGTTGAGTAGGGTATTGGAGGCTATTTTGTAATAGAGATTGCATCATCAATGGATCTGTAGGTGCGGTATGCAAGTGGAGTGGGTCTAGGGTTTCTGGGATAATGGTGTTGATGTGAGCCATGACCAGCCTTTCAAAGCACTTCATGACTACAGACGTGAGTGCTACGGGTCAGTAGCCATTTAGGCAGCTTACCTTAGTGTTCTTGGGCACAGGGACTATGATGGTCTGCTTGAAACGTGTTGGTATTACAGACTCAGTCAGGGACTGGTTGAAAAGGGGAAGGGAAGAAACTTGCCAGTTGGTCAGCGCATGCTCGGAGTACACATCCTGGTAATCCGTCAGGCCCTGCGGCCTTGTTAATGTTGACCTGTTTAACTTCTTGGGGCTATGTGGGACGCTAGCGTGCCACCCGTGGCGCACCCTATCAACAGCAGGTGCATTTCAAGAGCGGCAAATTTGAAACCAAATAAATGTCAAAATTCAAATTTCTCAAACATACAACTATCTTACACCCTTTGAAAGATAAACATCTCCTTAATCTAACCACGTTGTCCGATTTCAAAAAGGTTTTACGGCGAAAGCATAAAGTTAGGTTATGTTAGGAGAGTACATTGACAATAGCTGTGTGTAATGTATTGTCAATTCAAAGACAGGCGTCAACAAAACCATAAAATCAGCTAAAATTATGCACTAACCTTTTACAATCTCCATCAGATGACACTCCTAGGACATTATGTTAGACAATGCATGCATTTTTAGTTCTATCAAGTTCATATTTATATCCAAAAACAGCGTTTTACTATGGCGTTGATGTTCAGGACATCGTTTCCCTCCAATAACCGGCAGTCAAGTCATCACAACAAAATAATTAATTAATATTAGAAAACATTGCTAAAATATTATATTGTCATTCAAAGAATTATAGATTTACATCTCTTGAACGCAATCGACTTGCCAGATTTAAAAATAACCTTACTGGGAAATCACACTTTGCAATAATCTGAGCACTGCGCCCAGAAAAATACGCTTTGCGATACAGACTAACCGCCATGTTGGAGAGATCTAAAATCGAAAATACTATGTAAATAATCCATTACCTTTTGATTGTCTTCATCAGATGTCACTTCCAGGAATCCCAGGTCCATAACGAATGTAGTTTTGTTCAAAAAAGCTCATCATTTATGTCCAAAAAGCTCCGTGTTGTTAGCACATGATCTAAGCCAGCCGGACTTCACTTCACTTCACGAACGGAAAAAATATATTTACGTTCGTTCAAACATGTCAAACGTTGTATCGCATAAATCATTAGTGCCTTTTTTAACCAGAACATTAATAAAATTCAAGGCGGACGATTGGGTTCTCTTTTAAAACGTATTGGAACGAGAGTACCCAACATCAACTCGCACGCCAGGTGTCTAATGGGCCATCACCGTTCCAAGGCTCTTGTCCGGTCAGATCTCACAGTATAAGACTCAAAACACTTTGTAAAGGCTGGTGACATCTACTGGAAGCAATAGGAAGTGCCAAAACATTCCTCAGCCCCTTTGTTTTTCAATGGCATAGGCTTAAAGTCAATTCAACACATCAGGTATCCACTTCCTGTCAGAATCTGTCTCAGGGTTTTGCCTGCCAAATGAGTTCTGTTATACTCACAGACACCATTCAAACAGTTTTAGAAACTTTAGGGTGTTTTCTATCCATATATAATAAGTATATGCATATTCTAGTTACTGGGTAGGATTAGTAACCAGATTAAATCGGGTACATTTTTTTATCCAGCCGTGAAAATACTGCCCCCTATACCATAACAGGTTAAAGGTCTTACTCACACCGGCTGCGTGTGTGTGTGTCCATGAATGCGTGTGTGTGCTTGCGTGTGTGTGTGATTGTGTGTCTAAGTAACTGAGAGCGACAACTTATTATGTCACAACATTAGACTGAGTATATGAAATTGTCAGGTCAGTTTTGGCAACACCACCACATTCTTTGGTAAGATATTTTCTTAGTATGATAAATAATGCTAAGATAATCTACTCGTGTCCCGAGAGTGCACTGTTTCCAGGAAGTGAATGTGGACCTGAATCTGTGCACAAGAGGTTTCAAGGACAAATCTAAATGATATTCGGTGAGAGTGTGAGTCTGAATATGATAAAGGGAGAGACAGAGGAGTCAGAGAGAGATAGAGATGGAGATAGAGACAGAGAGAGAGACGGAGATGCTGAGAAGATAGCAGCATTGTTGAATACCTTTTTGTTGTTTGGAGTTTTTTTCACCTTCCTTCCCCTGAAGTACAAAAGAATATGAAAGTTGACATTCACTGAGCTGAGAGGCTCTGTATCGAGGAGCCAGGCAGCTGATAAACTCACTGCTGCTGCTACACCTCTAGGTGTGTATGTTTGTGTGTTTATCTCGCTCTCTCTCTCTCACAAACACGCGCAAAGATGCACACACGCACACACACATGCACACACGCATGCACGCACGCACAGACGCCCACACACACACACGCACAAACATGCACAGATGCACGCACGCACGCACACAACCACACACACACAAACACTAACACACAAACACACACACTCTCCGTATACCTACCTCGGTAGCTCTGCATCTTGCTGTGTGAAGCCTTCCTGCATTATCGACACAGACAGACAGACAGTCCAGGCATCTCAATTAAGAACACAGACACTGGGGACCCCCCCCCCACCCTCTTCCTCTCCTCAAATTCTCTTACCTCCCACATATTTGACCATTTCGTTGACCCTCCTGTTCTCCACCCTCCCCCTCGTTTAGCTCCCTCTCTACGTCTTTCTGTATGGTTAAGGAAAATGGTTTTGGAGAAGGACTTAGCTTTCCTTTCTAGTGGACATACATATTATCATTGTTGAGGAAGGACTCCTAAAGTGTATGGTTTCCTTTCTCTTTTACTCTACTGGTACATATATAGTAGTGAGAGAATATTGTTGTCTCTATAGTTTGCTGGAGGACAGATCCCATTGAGATGCCAGGTGTGTGTCAGAGAGAGAGAGAGAAAGATAGAGGCAGAGACATAGACAAAGACAGAGAGAGAGAGAGAGACAGAGACATTCTCCCTGATCAATCAGGAATCCCTTCATTCATTATTTAAACTGTACTGATCCAATAGCCATCAGCCTTGAGGCCGCCGCACGCTGTCATCAATGCTGTTATTGATTCACCCACTATCATCAATGCTGTTATTGATTATCAGGCCTCATCAGCGTTTGTTTGGCTTGTCAAATCAATGTCTTTTTAACGTCAGATCATCTGTAGGGATGGTACATGAATATTTCATATCCAATCTGATTCTGTCATGATTCAAACTGAATCAGAAAGGTCTATTATTATTCTGCCTGAAGAGGTAGCGAGACTGAGAATTGTCACTCAATTTGGTGGGCATCTTAGGTTTGTTCTTATTTATGTGTGTGTGTGTGTTTGGTTTTACTATGTTTGGGGGGACCAGAAGTTCTCACAAGGATAGTAAAACAAGGAACATTTGGACAAATGGGGACATCTCACTCGTCCCCACAAGGAAAACAGTTATTATAGGTGTAGGAAAATAGGATTTTGAATGTGTGTGTGTGTGTGTTACTGAGGTAATGGTGACCACAGGAGTGGGGTTGGTGATTGTGTTTGTGTTTCACTGGGTGGCCTTTGGTCTGTGGTTTAGCTTACTGTTGTCTTTAGGTCATCACTCTCTCTCTTTCTCTCTCGCTCTCGCTTTCTCGCTCTGCATGTATGTCTCTCTTTCTTTATCTCTCTCTTCCATTACTTTCTCTCTTTCTCTTTCTCTTTCTATTTCTCTGTCTCTCTCTCTCTCTCTGTCTTTCTTTCTTTCTCTCTCTCTGTCTCTCTGTCTCTCTCTCTGTCTTTCTTTCTCTCTCTCTGTCTCTCTCGCTCTCGCTCTCTCTCTTTCAATTCAATTCTATTCAAGGGGCTTTATTGGCATGGGGAACATATGTTAAACATTGCCAAAGCAAGTGAGGTAGATAATATACAAAAGTGAAATAAACAATAAAAATTAACAGTAAACATTTCACAGAAGTTCCAAAAGAATAAAGACATTATAAATGTCACAACCATAAAGGGCAATGGGTTCTATAATTGATTCAAGAATTTTTAGCAAGATCCTAATTGGTATGTCAAGTTGTATGTTCCTTTTGATGGAATAGAATGCCCTTCTTGTCTTGTCTCTCAGATCATTCACAGCTTTGTGGAAGATACCTGTGGCGCTGATGTTTAGGCCAAGGTACATATAGTTTTTTGTGTGCTCTCGGGCTAAAGTTTCTAAATGGAATTTGTATTTGTGGTCCTGGCGACTGGACCTTTTTTGGAACACCATTATTTTGATCTTACTGAGAATTACTGTCAGGGCCCAGGTCTGGCAGAATCTGTGCAGCAGATCTAGGTACTGCTTGGTTGGTGACAGAAGCACCAGATCATCAGCAAACAGTAGACATTTGACTTCAGATTCTAGGCCGGGTCCTGCAGACTGTTCTAGTGGCCTCGCCAATTCGGTGATATATAAACTACTCTTAAAAAAATTGGGGTCTAAAAGGCCAGCACCCCCGAGTCACCTCTTCACTGTTGACATTGAGACTGGTGTTTTGGTGTACTAATTAATGAAGCTGCCAGTTGAGGACTTGTGAGGCATCTGTTTCACAAACTAGACACTCTAATAGACTTGTCCTCTTGCTCAGTTGTGCACCGGGGCCTCCCACTCCTCTTTCTATTCTGGTTAGAGCCAGTTTGCTCTGTTCTTTGAAGAGAGTAGTACACAGCGTTGGACGAGATCTTCAGTTTCTTGGCAATTTCTCGCATGGAATAGCCTTCATTTCTCAGAACAAGAATATACTGACAAGTTTCAGAAGAAAGGCCTTTGTTTCTGGCCATTTTGAGCCTGTAATCGAACCCCCAAATGCTGATGCTCCAGACACGCAACTAGTCTAAAGAAGGCCAGTTTTACTGCTTCTTTAATCAGCACAGCAGTTTTCAACTGTGCTAATACAATATCAAAAGGGTTTTCTAATGATCAATTAGCCTTTTAAAATGATAAACTTGGATTAGGTAACACAACGTGCCATTAGAACACAGGAGTGATGGTTGCTGATAATGGGCCTCTGTACGCCTATGTACATACTCCATTCAAAATCATGCGTTTCCAGCTACAATAATAATTTACAACATTAATAATGTCTACACTGTATTTCTGATCAATTTGATGTTATTTTAATGGACAAAAAATACGATTTTCTTTCAAAAACGTCCCTGTAGGAAAACATTTGTTTTTTTTACATTTTTTACCGCACACTTGTTGTTTGTCTACATAGATTTTATAATGGCTTATGTTTTTCCCCCAACACCACTTTCCATCAATTTGTATAGCAGGCCCTCATGTTCAAATTGAGTCGAATGCTTTTTTGAAATCAACAAAGCATGAGAAGACTTCGCCTTTGTTGTGGTTTGTTTGTTTGTCAATTAGGGTGTGCAGCGTGAATACGTGGTCAGTTCTATGGTAATTTGGTAAAAAGCCAAGTTGACATTTGCTCAGTACATTGTTTTCACTGAGGAAATGTACGAATCTGCTGTTAATGATAATGCAGAGGATTTTCCCAAGGTTGCTGTTGGCGCATATCCCACTGTAGTTATTGGGGTCAAATTTGATGTTAAAGAGTTTAAGTTTAGCCAATTGGAATTGTATTATTTCAATTAGGATACGATCAACCCCACAGGCCTTTTTGGGATGGAGAGTTTGTATTTTGTCCTGTAGTTCATTCAATGTAGTTGGAAAATCCAAGGGTTCTGGTAGTCCTTAAAACTTCTTCAGGTTAGGGTCTATTTTTCTCAATTTCCGCCTGACTGGTGTGCCCTAATAAACTGCCTGTTGCTTAGGCCATGAAGCCAGGATATGCATATAATTCGTATCATTCGAAGGAAAATACTCAGAAGTTTGTAGAAATGTTAAATAAATACAGGAGACTATAATACAATAGATATGGTAGGAGAAAATCCAAAGAAAAACCAACCGGAAATCTTTTTTTTTGAGAGCTGCTCTTCCAATGTAGGGAACAAATTTAATCTATCTCCCAGTATGGAATTCCTATGGCTTCCACTGTGTGTCAGTAGTCTTTGTTCAAGCTTTCAGGCTTTTTCCTTCCAAAACGAGTAAGCAATATGAGTTTTACTACAGGGACACAGACTTGGAAATGGATGTATGCTTGCACAACGAAGAGGACACACACCTGCTAATATAGTTTTCCTATTGAACATACTTATTTCAGTATGAAATATTATAGTTTAATTGCATTTTAGGGTATCTGAGGATTGAATAGAAACCTATTTTGACTCTTTTTAACAAAGTTTAGCGGTAGCTTTTTGGAGTCCTTTCTCTGCATGTTGAATGAGTGGATAACTCAAATTGATGGCGCCAACTAAACAGACTTTTTGGGATATAGAGAAGGATTTTATCTAACAAAATGACACTACATGTTGTAGCTGGGACCCTTTGGATGACAAATTAGAGGAAGATTTTCAAAAAGTAAGTGAATATTTAATCGCTATTTGTGAATTTATGAAACCTGTGCCGGTGGAAAAATATATTGATGTGGGGCACCATCCTCAAACAATCACATGGCATGCTTTCGCTGTAAAGCCTATTGTAAATTGGACAGTACAGTTAGATTAACAAGAATTTCAGCTTTTACCCGATATAAGACGTATGTACCTAGATGTTTAATATCCATAATTTTTATGATTATTTATTTGAATTGCGCGCCATGCAGTTTCACCGGAAGTTGTCCCGCTAGCGGGACGCTTAACCATTAATAGTTGATTCTATTTGGTCATGTATATGTTTTTGCTGTTTATTCTTTGTTATAGAGCCGAAAAGATTGGAGATGTGGTTTATCCATACATCTCCATTTTGGATGGATAACTCTTCATGTTGTTGTTTGTTTAGAGTTGTCCAATTTTCCCAAAAGTGGTTAGATTCTATGGATTCTTCAATTACGTTGAGCTGATTTCTGACGTGCTATTCCTTCTTTTTTCGTAGTGTATTTCTGTATTGTTTAAGTGATTCAACATAGTGAAGCCGTAGGCTCAGGTTTTCTGGGTCTCTATGTTTTTGGTTGGATAGATTTCTCAATTTCTTTCTTTGGTTTTTGCATTCTTCATCAAACCGTTTGTCATTGTTGTTCGTTTTGTTAGGTTGTCTGCTTGAAATGTTTAGATATGATAGTGAAGCTGAGGTCAAATATACTGTTTAGGTTTTCTACTGGCAGGTTTACACCTTCACTATTACAGTGAAACATTTTGTCCGGGAAATAGTCTAGAAGGGATTGAATTTGTTGTTGCCTAATTGTATTTTAGTAGATTTCCACACTACTCTCTCTCTCTCTGTGGTCCAGATAGGTCAGTGCAGACAGAGTGGGACTCTGTCTCCTGGCTTTGACGGGAAGAGAAGAGTAGAGTTCCCCTGTGTGGTTTAGTGAGTGTGTGTGTGTGTTTGTGCGTGTGTGTGTTTGTGTGTGTGGTTGTGTGTGGGTTATTTAAAGGAAGTCACCAGGAAAAGGAGGGGACTTCTTCATGACATTGTTTACTTTCACAAAAGTAGGTTTTTATTCCCACTCAACATATAATTGTGGCAAATAGACAAAGCAGGAATTATCATATCCTCTCCCTCCACACACAGTAACTGTGAGGGGTAAGTATACCAGAATGGTATTCATGGACGGGAAGATATATTCACAGATGAGGCATACTTATTTTCAGTACCAGAGGGATATTAAGGAGGGTTACAGAGAGAGAGGGATGTTTGGGAGGGCGAGAGAAATAGAGGGATGTTTCGGAGGTCGAGAGAGACACAGGGACGCCTACCACCTGGTACGGATAAGGGAAGGTGATGAGTTGAAGACAGCCTTCAACACTGCTAGCGGACACTAAGAATACCTGGTGATGCCATTTGGTCTGACTAATGCTCCTGCTGTGTTCGAGGCCCTGGTTACTGACATTCTCTGCGACATGCTGAACCGGTTCATGTTCGTCTACCTCAACAACATCCTCGTCTTTTCCCGCTTGACTCAACAACATGTTCTCTAACTCCGACAGGTCCTCCAGCATCTCCTGGAGAACCAGCTTTTTGTCAAAGTTTTTTGTCAAAATGCAAATTCCATCACTCCACCATGTCCTTCCTTGGATACATCATCGATGCTGGAAATTTGCAGATAGATTCCGGAAAGGTGAGAGTGGTGGTGGATTGGCCCCAAACCACACCCAGGATGCAGCTGCAATGGTTCTTAGGATTTGCCAATTTCTATTGCCGTTTTATCCGGGGTTACAGCACCCTGGCTTCACCCCTGTCAGCACTCACCTCTCCCAAGGTCCCGTTCACGTGGTCCCCAGCTGCTGACCGGGCCTTCCTAGACCTTAAGCACCGCTTCACCACAGCTCCCATATTGATCCATGTGGATCCGTCACATCAGTTCGTGGTGGAGGTAGACTCGTCGGATGTCGGAGTGGGGGCCGTCCTAGCGTTCTGCCCTGGACCTTAAGCTGCATCCCTGAACCTTCTTCTCCCATCGTCTTAATGCCACGGAGAGGAATTATGATGTGGGGAATCGAGAACTACTCAAAGTGAAGACGGCATTGGAGGAGTGGAGACACTGGTTAGAGGGGGTGGAACTTCCATTCATAGTGTGGCTGGACCACAAGAACCTGGAATATCTCCGCACCGGCAAGCGTCTCAATTCCAGGCAAGCTCGATGGGCCCTGTTGTTCACCCGGTTCAACTTCACCATCTCCAACCACCTGGGGTCTAGGAATGTTAAGCCGGCCGTGCTTTCACACAGCTATAGCCTTGCATCTACACCCTTGGACCCCGAGACCATCCTTCCTACCTCGTGCTTGGCGGCTACCCTCGTCTGGGGAACAGAGAACCTGGTCCGACGGTCCGGCTTACCAGATGTTTGTCCCAGATGCTGCCACTCTCCTGTCCCGGAATGGGCTCATTCTTCCAGGCTTGCCTGACACCCTGGCTCCCATAGGACTCTGGCCTTTGTGCGACAATGCTTTTGGTGGCCCACCATGGTCCCTGACGTCTCTGCATTTGTCACTGCCTACACTCTGTGTTCAAAACAAGACTCCTCGGCAAGCTCCGGCTGGTCTCCTTCAACCTCTTCCAGTCCCTCATCGTCCCTGGTCACGTATATCCCTGGACTTCGTCACTGGTCTCCCTTCATCTGATGGCAACACCACTATCCTCACGGTGGTGGACAGGTTTTCCAAAGCCGCCCATTTCATTCCACTCCCCAAGCTACCTTCTGATAAGGAGACGGCACAGTTCATGGTGCAGCACATCTTCCGGATCCATGGACTTCCGGTGGACATGGTCTCTGACCGTGGTCCTCAGTTCTCGTCCTGAATCTGGAAGGCGATCTGCACACTCACTGGGTCGTCGGCCAGCCTGTCCTCTGTGTTTCCTCTTCAATCCAACGGCTAGTCGGAGCCTGCCAATCAGGACCTGGAGATGACTCTTCGGTGCCTCGTCTCGGCCAACCCCACCACCTGGAGCCAGCAACTGGTGTGGGTGGAGTACGCCCGGAACACCCTTCCCTGCTCGGCCACTGGGCTCTCGCCCTTCGAGTGCTCCATGGGTTATCAGCCCCCGTTCTTCCCAGAGCAAGAGGAAGAGGTCAAAATACACTCGGCCCAGATGTTCGTCCGCTGCTGTCGGCGTACCTGGAAGAGAGCTCGGTCCGCTCTTCTCAAGACCACTTCCAGGTATCGTTGACAGGCGGACCGCCACAGGACCCCGGCTCCCAGCTATCGTATTGGGCAGAGGGTATGGCTGCCCACCCGGCAATGCCCCTCCGGGTAGAGTCCCGCAAACCTTCCCCCTGTTTTATCAGCCTTTTTGTCATCTCCAAGATCCTTAGCCCCTCTGCTGTTCATCTTCTGTTGCCCCGCACCCTCCGTATACAGTTGAAGTAAGAAGTTTACATACACCTTAGGCCGATACCTAAGCTTATTAAAGATCAGTGATACAATCAAGAGCAGTGTACGGTTTCCTTTTTCGTTCATATTGTTCAACTGTTGCCATGCACCTGCAAAAAGATTGCTCAGATGTGCGAGTGCCTTTTGAATTTTACATACACCTTAGCCAAATACATTTAAACTCAGTTTTTCAACATTCCTGACATTTAATCCTGGTAAAAATGTCCTGTCTTACATCAGATAGGATCACCACTTTATTTTAAGAATGTGAAATGTCAGAATAAGAGTAGAGAGAATGATTTATTTCAGCTTTAAATTTCTTTCATCACATTCCCAGTGGGTCAGAAGTTTACATACACTCAATTAGTATTTGGTAGCATTGCCTTTAAATTGTGTAACTTGGGTCAAATGTTTCAGGTAGCCTTCCACAAGCTTCCCACAATAAGTTGGGTGAATTTTGGCCCATTTCTCCTGACAGAACTGGTGAAACTGAGTCAGGTTTGTAGGCCTCCTTGCTTGCAAAAGCTTTTTCAGTTCTGCGCACAAATTGTCTATGAGATTGTGGTCAGGGCTTTGTGATGGCCACTCCAATACCTTGACATTGTTGTCCTTAAGCCATTTTGCCACAACGTTGGAAGTATGCTTGGGGTCATTGTCCATTTGGAAGACCCATTTGCGACCAAGCTTTAACTTCATTGGGGTAGGGGGCAGTATTTTGACGTCCGGATAAAAAGCGTGCCCATAGTAAACTGCCTGCTTCTCAGGCCCAGAAGGTAGGATATGCATATTATTAGTAAATCTGGATAGAAAACACTCTGAAATTTCTAAAACTGTTTGAATGATGTATGTTAGTATAACAGAACTCATATGGCAGGCAACAACCTGAAAAAAAATCCAACCAGGAAGTATGGAAATCTGAGGTTTGTAGTTTTTCAAGTGATTCCCTATCCAGTATACAGTGTCAATGGGGTCATTTTGCACTTCCTTAGGCTTCCACTAGATGTCAACAGTCTTTAGAACGTTGTTTCATGCTTCTACTGTGAATGGGGAGAGAATAAGAGCCATTGGAATTAGATGACTGAGAAAATGACATGAGCTCAATCGCTAGCGTCCCACATACCCCAGAGAGGTCATTGTCCATTTGGAAGACCCATTTGCGGCCAAGCTTTAACTTCCTGACTGATGTCTTCAGATGTTGCTTCAATATATTCACATACTTTTCCTCCCTCATGATGCCATCTATTTTATGAAGTGCACCAGTCCCTCCTGCAGCAAAGCACCCCCACAACATGATGCTACCACCCCTGTGCTTCACGCTTGGGATGGTGTTCTTCGGCTTGCAAGTCTCCCGCTTTTTCCTCCAAACATAACAATGGTCATTATGGCCAAACAGTTCTATTTATGTTTCATCAAACCAGAGGACATTTCACCAAAAAGTACGATCTTTGTCCCCGTGTGCAGTTGCAAACCGTAGTCTGTCTTCGATAATATCCAATAGCGTATTCATTACAGAGGCAAAAGAAGGAACGGCGTGCCTGCTTGCCTGCGCAGTAAACAACTTGTTGGTCCCAGGCTTGAGACAGCTCTTATTCTCTCCCCAGAAACAGTAGAACCATGAAACAAGGTTCTAAAGACTGTTGACATCTAGTGGAAGCCTTAGGAAGTGCGAAATGACCCCACAGACACTGTAGTTTGGAAAGGCAATCAATTGAAAAACTACAAACCACTTCCTGGTTGGATTTTTTGTCAGGTTTTTGCCTGCCGTATGAGTTCTGTTATACTCACAGACATCATTCAAACAGTTTTAGAAACTTCAGACTGTTTTCTATCCAAATCTACTAATATTATGCATATTCTAGTTCCTGGCCCGAGTAGTAGGCCGTTTAATTTGGGTACGTTTTTCATCCGGCCGTGAAAATACTGCCCCCTACCCAAGAGAGGTTAAGCCCCACTCTCTTCAACATATATATCAACGACTTGGAGAGGGCACTAGAACAGTCTGCAGCACCCGGCCTCACTCTACTAGAATCTGAAGTCAAATGTCTATTGTATGTTGATCTGGTGCTTCTGTCCCCAACCAAGGAGGGCCTACAGCTGCACCTAGATCTTCTGCACAGATTCTGTCATACCGTTGCCCAGAGTAGATCTCAGTTAGATAAAAATAATGATGTTCCAAAAATGGTCCAGTTGCCAGGACCACGAATACAAATTCCATCTAGACACCGATGCCCTACAGCACATCAACTACACAGTACGAAACATCGGCCGAAACATCAGCACCACAGGTAACTTCCACAAAGCTGTGAACAATCTGACAGACAAGGCAAGTAGGGCCTTCTATGCCAAAAGGAACATCAAATTTGATCTGTCTGAAAATACTTGAATCAGTTATAGATCCCATTGCCCTTAATGTTTGTGAGGTCTGGGGTCCGCTCACCAACGAAGAATTCACAAAATGGGACAAACACCAAATTGAGACGCTGCATGCAGAATGCTGCAAAAATATCCTCTGTGTACAGTGTAAAACACCAAATAATGCATGCAGAGCAGATTTAGGCCGATACCTGCTAATTATCAAAATCCAGAAAAGAGCTGTTCAATTCTACAACCACCTAAAAGGAAACAATTCCCAAACCTTATATAACAAAGCCATCACCTACAGAGAAATGAACCTGGAGAAGAGTCCCCTAAGCAAGCTGTTAACAAACACAAACAGACCCCACAGAGCCCCAGGACAGCAACACGATTAGACCCAAATAAATGAGAAAACAAAAAGATAATTACTTGAAACATTGGAAAGAATTTACAAAAAAACTCTGCAAACTAGAATGCTATTTGGCCCTGAACAGAGAGTACACAGTGGCAGAATACCTGACCACCATGACTGACCCAAACTTCTACAGACTCAGTGAGCGTAGCCTTGCTATTGAGAAAGGCCACCGTAGGCAGACCTGGCTCTCAAGAGAGATAGGCTATGTGTACACTGTCCACAAAATGAGGTGGAAACTGAGCTGCACTTCCTAACCTCCTGCCAAATGTATGACCAAATTAGAGACAGATATTTTTTCCCTCAGATTACACACACCCACAAAGAATTTGAAATGAACTCCCATATCTATTGGATGAAATACCACTGTGTGCAATCACAGCAGCAAGCTTTGTGACCTATTTCCAGAAGAAAACATATATTTATGTTTATTTATTTTCACTTTTGTACTTTAACTATTTGCACATAATTACAACACCGCATATAGACATAATATGACATTTGAAATGTCTCTACTTTTTTGGAACTTTTGTGAGTGTAATGCTTACTATGCACTTTTTATTGTTTATTTCACTTTTGTTTATCTATTTCACTTGCTTTGTCAATATAAAGATATGTTTCCCATTCCAATAAAGCCCTTAAATTGAATTAAACTGAATGAGAGAGAGAGAGAGAGAGAGAGAGAGAGAGAGAGAGAGAGAGAGAGAGAATTTGAGAGAGACAGAGAGAGAGCGAGAGAGAGAGAAAGTGAGAGGGAAAGAGAGGAATAGACAGTAAGTGAAAGAAAGAGCCAGAGAATGAGAGGGAGAAAGAAAGAGAGAATGAGAGAAAGAGTGAGAGAGTGAGAGACAGACAGAGAGAGAGAATAAGAGAGAAAGAATAAGAGAGAGAGATAGATAGATAGATAGATAGATATATATATATAGAGGTGTAAGTAAAGAGAATGATAAGTACTAGGCCAAGGTATCACATAACTTTATTACCTCTGTATGGAATTTAGCACAGCACAGCTAGTCGCTGCGCTCTTAATGGTGATCTGCGGTAACACTTTCGCCCCAAAATGGCCTCCTGTCATGAATCTGATTTATATATAGAACAGGAATAGAGAGAGGGGGGAGTAAGATAGAAAGAGAGAGAAGAGCAAGGAGCTATTGGGAAATGCTTTGTGGGGCTGGGGTGGGGTAGGGAAAGCACACATGCTCACTCATAAGTAGGTTGTTCAAGCTTTAACATGAGGCGAGGAGTGTGTGTGTGTGTGTGTGTGTGTGTGTGTGTGTGTGTGTGTGTGTGTGTGTGTGTGTGTGTGTGTGTGTGTGTGTGTGTGTGTATGTGCCTACAGGCTTCTGCTGGTGATATTATGAGTGAAAATACCTGATGAGGCATAACGGCTGGGCTGAGGGGTCAGACACAACACACACTCTGTGACTGACACATAGACCCTAGACCCTAGACTGAGTCTGTATGTGTGTGTCTATGTCTGTTTTTGTGTCAGAGTGTTTCCTTGCATGAGAACTTGAAATTGTTTTTGCTATTGGGCCACTGTGTGTTTTCTAGCTGGGGGAATAGGCATTGTTATATATAGTGAGTGTTTAACAGAGGAAGTAGAAGAACAAAATATGTTTCCACAGCTAACAAGGCTAACATAGCTAACAGCTAACACTGCTAACACAGCTAACACAGCTAAAATAGTTAAAATAGCTAACACAGATAGCACAGGTAACATTGCTAATACAGGTAACACCGCTAACACAGTTAACATAGCTAACACAGCTACCATAGGTAATGCAGCTAACACAGCCAATAAAGCCAACACTCCCACGCCTCAGAAAATATACTGTAGGTGAACAGTATGAGGGTTAGGAGGTATAGGGAGAGCTGGAAGGAATGCTGGAGAGAGGAGAGAGAGGGAGTAGGGAAGGAATGGAGGAGGGAGGAGAGAGAGGGAGAAGGGAAGGAATGGAGGAGAGAGGCAAGAGAGGGAGGAAGAAAATAATGGGGGAGAGAGGAGAGAGGGAGGAGGGAAGGAATGGAGGATAGAGGCAAGAGAGGGAGGAGGGAAGGAATGGGGGAGAGAGGGGAGAGGGGGAGGAGGGAAGGAATGGACGTGAGAGGAGAGGGGGGGAAATAGGGCAATGGGATGGGGAGCAGATATTCGGGCACAATAAAGTTAGAGAGAGAAAAGACAGAGATAAAGGGATGACAGTATATAGTAAATACACTTCAGGTCAAAAGTTTTAGAACACCTACTCATTCAAGGGTTTTTCTTTATTGTTACTATTTTCTACATTGTAGAAAAACGCATGTCAAAAATGTTATAAAATGATTTGCATTTTAATGAGGGAAATAAGTATTTGACCCCTCTGCAAAACATGACTTAGTACTTGGAGGCAAAACCCTTGTTGGCAATCACAGAGGTCAGACGTTTCTCGTAGTTGGCCACCAGGTTTGCACACATCTCAGGAGGGATATTGTCCCACTCCTCTTTTCAGATCTTCTCCAAGTCATTAAGGTTTCGAGGCTGACGTTTGGCAACTCAAACCTTCAGCTCCCTCCACAGATTTTCTATGGGATTAAGGTCTGGAGACTGGCTAGGCCACTCCAGGACCTTAATGTGCTTCTTCTTGAGCCACTCCTTTGTTGCCTTGGCCGTGTGTTTTGGGTCATTGTCATGCTAGAATACCCATCCACGACCCATTTTCAATGCCCTGGCTGAGGGAAGGATGTTCTCACCCAAGACTTGACGGTACATGGCCCCGTCCATCGTCCCTTTGATGCGGTGAAGTTGTCCTGTCCCCTTAGCAGAAAAACATCCCCAAAGCATAATGTTTCTACCTCCATGTTTGATGGTGGAGATGGTGTTCTTGGGGTCATAGGCAGCATTCCTCCTCCTCCAAACACAGCGAGTTAAGTTGATGCCAAAGAGCTCCATTTTGGTCTCATCGGACCACAACACTTTCACCAGTTGTCCTCTGAATCATTCAGATGTTCATTGGGAAACTTCAGACGGGCATGTATATGTATTCTTGAGCAGGGGGACCTTGCGGGCGCTGCAGGATTTCAGTCCTTCACGGCGTAGTGTGTTACCAATTGTTTCTTGGTGACTATGGTCCCAGCTGCCTTGAGATCATTGACAAGATCCTCCCGTGTAGTTATGGGCTGATTCCTCACTGTTCTCATGATCATTGCAACCCCACAAGGTGAGATCTTGCATGGAGCCCCAGGCCGAGGGATATTTACAGTTCTTTTGTGTTTCTTCCATTTGCGAATAATCTCACCAAATGTTGTCACCTTCTCACCAAGCTGCTTGGCGATGGTCTTGTAGCCCATTCCAGCCTTGTGTAGGTCTACAATCTTGTCCTTGAATCCTTGGAGAGCTCTTTGGTCTTGGGCATGGTGGAGAGTTAGGAATCTGATTGATTGATTGCTTCTGTGGACAGGTGTATTTTTTACAGGTAACAAGCTGAGATTAGGAGCACTCCCTTTAAGAGTGTG
The DNA here is from genome assembly GCF_901001165.1 of Salmo trutta. NCBI lineage: Eukaryota > Metazoa > Chordata > Actinopteri > Salmoniformes > Salmonidae > Salmo > Salmo trutta. The sequence goes on along the minus strand of NC_042986.1, from coordinate 32,639,640 downwards.
CTCCTAATCTCAGCTCGTTACCTGTATAAAATACACCTGGGAGCCAGAAATCTTTCTGATTGAGAGGGGGTCAAATACTTATTTCCCTCATTAAAATGCAAATCATTTTATAACATTTTTGACATGCATTTTTCTGGATTTTGTTGTTGTTATGCTGTCTCTCACTGTTCAAATAAACCTACCATTAAAATTATAGACTGATCCTTTCTTTATCAGTGGGCAAACGTACAAAACCAGCAGGGGATCAAATACTTTATTCCCCCACTGTATACACAAACATGTCCCTATATACCAACATGTCACTATAAACTAACGCGTCCCTATAAACCAATATGTACCTATAAACCAACATGTACCTATAAACCAACATGTCCCTATAAATCAACATGTCCCTATGAATCAACATGTCTCTATAAACAAACATGCCCCTATAAACAAACATCTTCCTATAAGCAAACATGTCCCTATAAACAAACATGTCCCTTTAAATAAACATGTCCCTATAAATCAACATGTCCCTATAAACAAACATGTCCCTATAAACAAACATGTCCCTATAAACAAACATGTCCCCATAAACAAACACGTCCCTATAAAGAAACATGCCCCATAAACAAACATGCCCCTTTAAATCAATATGTCCCTATAAACAAACATGCCCCTATAAGTCAACATGTCCCAAAAACCAACAAGCCCCTATACACCCACATGCCTACAGAATCCAGTCACCAGCAATCCACAACTCTTCTCTGCATGGTGATGGTTTAACAATGTGTTGGACAATGGGCCCTTGAGGAGGGCGAAGTGTAGCCACAATGACATTGGAGATGAAAAGCGTGTGACACCATGCGTGGAATGAAAAGAGAGGGAGAGAGGGAAGGGGAGGAGAAAAGAGAGAAAGCGCTTCAGCCTTATTCAATTAGCAGCGTAGGCCTAGGTAATTGCCTCTACTCTGCCTAATTCCCATGTAAATTTGAGACAAGCGCTGCACTATTTTAATGCAATTTAGCTCCACTTTGACAGGCTGCCAGTACCACATGCATAAACAACACACACACACACTCACACACTGTGTTTGCGTGTGTCATGTTGACCTGTCAGGGACACCATAAATAAGAGAGGGATGAACTCATTATCCTTTTAAACATATTCAGAGAGAGAGAGAGAGAGAGAGAGAGAGAGGGCAACCAGTGAAGAACACCATTGTAAATGTAACCCATATTTATTTTTATTTTTTTCTCCCTTTTTTTACTTTAACTATTTGCGCATAATATAACATTTGAAATGTCTTTATTCTTTTGGAACTTTCATGAGTGTAATGTTTACTGTTAATTTTTGTTTATTATCTATTTCACTTGCTTTGGCAATGTAAACACGTTTCCCATGCCAATAAATGCCTTAAATTAAATTGAATTGAGAGAGAGAGGGAGGGAGAGGGAGGGAGGTAACAGAGAGAGAGGGAGGGTTGTTGCGGAGGGAGGGTGGAAAAGGGAGGACTGTAAGTGTTGATGCCTTGATCAGATAAGGCCTGGGAGACAACAGTGGGACCTGCTTCTCTCTCTCTGTCCTGTGGGAATGTCTGTCCTGCCCCTTCCCTGCAGTACTACTGTCATCACTCTCTCTCATGCATATCCACACACAAATAGACACAGAAACATACACACACTGATAGAAACTTGACACAAATAACCTCTGTTACACAAAATAAACACAAAATAAAAATGTGTTCATAGAAGCAACTTGCTAATTTCAAATAAATTATATAGTATTTTCCGCATGCTTTTTTGGAATATTCACTCTGAAAACTGAGCAAACATTCTCTCTCTCTCTCTCTCTCTCTCTCTCTCTCTCTCTCTCTCTCTCTCTCTCTCTCTCTCTCTCAATTAAATTAAATTCAAGGGCTTTATCAGCATGGGGAACATATGATAACATTGACAAAGCAAGTGAAGTAGATGATAAACAAAAGTGAAATAAACAACACAATTAACAGTTAACATTACACTCACAGAAGTTCCAAAAGAATAATGACATTTCAAATGTCATATTATGTCTATAAACAGTGTTGTAACGATGTGCAAATAATTATTGGTTGTTGAGTGGACCCCAGACCTCACAACCATAAAGGGCAATGGGTTCTATAACTGATTCAAGTATTATTAGCCAGATTCTAATTGGTATGTCGAATTTTATGTTCCTTTTGATGGCATCACTTCTTGCCTTGTCTCTCAGCTCATTCACAGCTTTGTGGAAGTTACCTGTGACGCTGATGTTTAGGCCGAGGTATGTATAGTTTTTTGTGTGCTCTAAGGCAACAGTGTCTACATGGAATTTGTATTTGTGGTCCTGGCGACTGGACCTTTTTTGGAACACCATTATTTTTGTCTTATTGAGATTTACTGTCAGGGCCCAGGTCCGGCAGAATCTGTGCAGAAGATCTAGGTGCTGCTGTAGGCCCTCCTTGGTTGGTGACAGAAGCACCAGATCATCAGCAAATAGTAAACATTTGACTTCAGATTCTAGTAGGGTGAGGCCGGGTGCTGCAGACTGTTCTAGTGCCCTCGCCAATTCGTTGATATATATGTTGAAGAGGGTGGGGCTTAAGCTGCATCCCTGTCTCACGCCACAGCCCCGTGGAAAGAAATGTGTGTGTTTTTTGTAAGTTTTAACCGCACACTTGTTGTTTGTGTACATGGATTTTATAATGTTTATCCCCCAACACCACTTTCCATCAATTTGTACAGCAGATGTTGGTCAATTTCTTCAACATGAGGTCTATATAACTTTCAAACACACATTAGTAATGGAAAGGAAACACAGACTCTTTGTTTAAGTATTAAAATACTCCTTTTAGTAATACAAATGTAGGCAGAAGTTGATACAGAATACAGTATAACCGTATATGATAGTTCTCCCCAAGTTATGCAAAACGCCTAAGACATCCTTTAACTCATATAGCCTCCCCAATCCCCTTTACATAACTTTCCCTAGAAGCAACATTTAAATAAATCTAACCTCCCACTGACAGCAGGAACCATCTTATCAGCAAGTAAAAACTCAGAAGTGGGTTTGACCGAAACTTGACATTTCATCACAAGTATAGAGTCCTAACAATGTGAGGGAGTGTAAGCATCTTCTGACATGGAGCTGGTTTCATCAGGTCTATGGCAACCTTGTGTTCTCAGAAAACCAGACAACCACGGTGGGATCCAGATAGGAGGAGTCTGAATGTTGATGCCTTAATGTAGACGCCTTCTGATAGTGTCTGAAGGTCACAACACTCAGAACAGGTTTTAACACACACAAAGGTCTCCTGAAGAGGAGACCTTACGTTTTATCATAACATAATTTATTAACCCTTTAACAGGTATAAGGCCTTGGTTTAACCTTCTTCACAGATCTTCACTTATGTCAAATTGAGTCAAATGCTTTTTTGAAATCAACAAAGCATGAGAAGACTTTGCCTTTGTTTCAGTTTATTTGTTAGTAATTTAGGGTGTGCAGGGTGAATACGTGGTCTGTCATATTTAATTTGGTAAAAAGCCAATTTGACATTTGCTCTGTACATTGTTTTCACTGAGGAAATGAACGAGTCTGCTGTTAATGATAATGCAGAGGATTTTCTGTTGCTGTTGACACATATCCCACGGTAGTTATTGGGGTCAAATTTGTATTTTTGTACTTTTGTGCATTAGGTGGATCAGTCCTTGGTTCCAACTATTGGGGAAGATGCCAGAGCTAAGGATAATGTTAAAGAGTTTAAGTATATGCAATTGGAATTTGTTGTCTGTGTATTTTATCATTTCATTGAGGACACCATTAACATCACAGGCCTGTATTTTGTCCTGTAGTTCATTCAATGTAATTGGAGAATCTAGTGGGTTCTGGTCGTCTTTAAGAGCTGATTCTAAGATTTGTATTTGATCATTTATATGTTTTTGCTGTCTGTTCTTTGTTATATGGCCAAAAAGATTAGAGAAGTGATTTACCCATACATCTCCATTTTGGATAGATAACTCTTCAGGTTGTTGTTTGTTTGGTGTTTTCCAAGTCTACAGATTCTTCAATTACATTGAGCTGATTTTTGACTTGCTGTTACTTCTTTTTCCGTAGTGTATTTCTATATTGTTTTAGTGATTCACCATAGTGATGGCGTAGACTCAGGTTTTCTGTGTCCCTATGTTTTTGGATGGATAGGTTTCTCAATTTCTTTGTTAGGTTTTTGCCTTCTTCATCAAACCATTTGTCATTGTGGTAATTTTCTTTTACATTTTCTGTTTTGAAGTGTTATAATTAATTTGACCTTAATTTAACTAGGCAAGTCAGTTAAGAAAAATTCTTATTTTCAATGACAGCCTAGGAACCGTGGGTTGTTCTGCCTTGTTCAGGGGCAGAACAACAGATGTTTACCTTGTCAGCTCAGGGATTCAATCTTGCAACCTTTCGGTTACTAGTCCAACGCTCTAACCACTAGGCTACCTGCTACCCCGTTTGACAGGGAAGCTGATAGGGAAGCCGTGACGTCAAATATACTGTTTCGATTTTCTACTGCCAAGTTTACACCTTCACTATTATTGTGGAACGTTTTGTCCAGGAAGCTGTCTAAAAGGGATTCAATTTGTTGTTGCCTAATTGTTTTTGGAAGGTTTCCACTCTACATTCCTTCCATCTATAGCATTTCTTAATATTATACAGTTCCTTTGGCTTTTATGCCTCATGATTGAGTATTCCTCTGTTCAAGTAGATTGTGATTTTGCTGTGATCTGATAGTGGTGACAGTGGGCTCTCTCTCTTTCTATCTTTATTTCTTTCTCTCTCTCTATCTGCAGCATGGAAAGCATCTATTGATCTGTGACAGCTGATAGATTGTCCGCTTAGATTGTTTAATTAGTCAGCTAATTGGTCATGGTAATTAGCCATTTTAGGATATTGTCTGGGATGAATAATATTGGCCTCTGTCAAACACTCCCAATGGCCATGAAAGCACAGAAACACACCCACACACTTGCTCAACCAAATGTCTCCTGAAAAATACACACACAACACACACACCCTCCATTCTGGGACAAAGTGTCAAGGACTATTGACACAACAGATCAGTGTTGTATTGGGAACAATAACCCAAACATAAAATACTTGTGTTTTAAACAGCAGGATAAAAGGGAGGAGGATGAAATGGGTCATGTTTAAAACCCAAGTAAAGCAAGAGGAAGAGGCCTTGTTTTGCATTTGGTGTTTAAAACATGGTTATTTAGTTTTTTTATGGTCTGTTTCTGACCTTATTTAGGGTGGAAACAGGGTACACATGGAGAATGACGACGTGCACCCGTGTGTGTGTTCACTTGTGTGTGTGTGTGTGTGTGTGTTTGCATCTGATTCTAATCACTTGGGATTTTGGGACGTTGCATATAGTGATCTATAAAGAGAGCACTTGGGGGGGGACACAGTTTTGCCTTATTAGATAGATCAGGACAGCCACATGCTGATAGTCCTGGGAGCAGGCAGGCTCAGTTCTTCACACACTGAGGCAGAAAAACCCACACACACTGCTGCCCAATACCACTACACACACACACACACACACACACGAGTGTCGGACTCCTCTAATCTCTGACCCCGTTTTCTCCTCCTCTTCTTCCCATTCAATCTTCACTCTGTTGCCGTTTTCACCCCCTCTTTGGTGTCCTTCTCTCCATGGCTACATTATACCTACCCTGTCTTTATCTCGAAGTGGTTGCTATGTGTCTACAGAACACACACACTGTTTTTCTCCATTTCATTTGAATCCCAGTCAATTCAGGACAAAATAGTACTTCAAATCAAATCAAAATCAAATAAAATGTTATGTCACACGTGCCAAATACAACAGGTGTAGACCTTACCATGAAATGCTTATTTACAAGCCATTAACTAACAATGCAGTTTTAAAAAAGTAAGAAAAATGTGCTAAATAAACAAAAGAAAAAATAGTAACACAATAAAATAACAATAACATGGCTATGTACAAGGGGTACCGGTACCAAGTCAATACCGGTACCAGTACTTTGAATGAAATAGAGATTTACAATAGACAATATTCCTCATCATGTTCAATGTGGAGTGTTTGAATGGAAAGAATAATAAAAGCTACGTCTCCCCTAGTTAAATCAAGATTAAATTAAATGTAAAAAACAATGTGTCCCTTCTTCTCCCCATGTCTGGCCTCCCTCTCTTTCATCCCTTCTTCTCCCCGTGTCTGGCCTCCCTCTCTTTCGTCCCTTCTTCTCCCCGTGTCTGGCCTCCCTCTCTTTCGTCCCTTTTCCCCCCTTGTCTGGCCTCCCTCTATTTCGTCCCTTCTTCTCCCCATGTCTGGCCTCCCTCTCTTTCGTCCCTTCTTCTCCCGTGTCTGGCCTCCCTCTCTTTCGTCCCTTCTTCTCCCCGGGTCTGGCCTCCCTCTCTTTCGTCCCTTCTTCTCCCCGTGTCTGGCCTCCCTCTCTTTCATCCCTTCTTCTCCCCGTGTCTGGCCTCCCTCTCTTTCGTCCCTTCTTCTCCCCGTGTCTGGCCTCCCTCTCTTTCGTCCCTTCTTCTCCCCGTGTCTGGCCTCCCTCTCTTTCATCCCTTCTTCTCCCCATGTCTGGCCTCCCTCTCTTTCGTCCCTTCTTCTCCCCGTGTCTGGCCTCCCTCTCTTTCGTCCCTTCTTCTCCCCGTGTCTGGCCTCCCTCTCTTTCGTCCCTTCTTCTCCCCGTGTCTGGCCTCCCTCTCTTTCGTCCCTTCTTCTCCCGTGTCTGGCCTCCCTCTCTTTCGTCCCTTCTTCTCCCTGTGTCTGGCCTCCCTCTCTTTTGTCCCTTCTTCTCCCCGTGTCTGGCCTCCCTCTCTTTCGTCCCTTCTTCTCCCCGTGTCTGGCCTCCCTCTCTTTCGTCCCTTCTTCTCCCCGTGTCTGGCCTCCCTCTCTTTCGTCCCTTCTTCTCCCCGTGTCTGGCCTCCCTCTCTTTCGTCCCTTCTTCTCCCCGTGTCTGGCCTCCCTCTCTTTCGTCCCTTCTTCTCCCGTGTCTGGCCTCCCTCTCTTTCGTCCCTTCTTCTCCCTGTGTCTGGCCTCCCTCTCTTTCGTCCCTTCTTCTCCCCGTGTCTGGCCTCCCTCTCTTTCGTCCCTTCTTCTCCCCGTGTCTGGCCTCCCTCTCTTTCGTCCCTTCTTCTCCCCGTGTCTGGCCTCCCTCTCTTTCGTCCCTTCTTCTCCCCGTGTCTGGCCTCCCTCTCTTTCGTCCCTTCTTCTCCCCGTGTCTGGCCTCCCTCTCTTTCGTCCCTTCTTCTCCCCGTGTCTGGCCTCCCTCTCTTTCGTCCCTTCTTCTCCCCATGTCTGGCCTCCCTCTGAACAGACAAGGACACTTTCTCTTTTCCTTTCCATTGTTCTTTTTCCCGTTAAAACATTTCTGTCACCTAAGGCCGTGGCAGTGGAACACACACACACACACACACACACACACACACACACACACACACACACACACACACACACACACACACACACACACACACACACACACACACACACACACACACACACGCAGCAAGCGCTCTGAAGCATGGTGCTAGATTGAGCCCCTTCTTGTATCTGCTAAATAACTTACCATTGATTTTTCACAGAAGAAGGGAGAGGAGGTGGAGGTTAGAGGAGAAAGGGGAAGTGTAAAGTGTATTCAACAATGGCAATATCCAACACTGGACCAAACCTAGGAGGGACAGAGCCAGAAGCTGGGCTCAGCTCAGGGTTGAGTAAGGCTGTGTTTAGACAGGCAGCTCAATTCTATCACTAATTGGTATTTTTACCAATCAGATCAACTTTGAAAAATATTTAATGTGATTCGTCAAAAGACCAACTAGCAGAAAAATATTATAATTGGGCGGCCTGTGTAAGCAAAGCCTTAGAGGGGCAAGGCTGAACTGGATTGAATTGGAATAGAGTGGATGGACTGAGATGGGCTGGGATGGACTGGGATGGGCTGGGATGGACCGAGATGGGCTGGGATGGACTGGGATGGGCTGGGATGGACCGAGATGGGCTGGGATGGACTGAGATGGGCTGGAATGGACTGAGATGGGCTGGGATGGACCGAGATGGGCTGGGATGGACTGAGATGGGCTGGGATGGACTGGGATGGGCTGGGATGGACTGAGATGGGCTGGAATGGACTGAGATGGGCTGGGATGGACTGAGATGGGCTGGAATGGACTGAGATGGGCTGGGATGGACCGAGATGGGCTGGGATGGACTGAGATGGGCTGGAATGGACCGAGATGGGCTGGGATGGACTGAGAGGGGCTGGAATGGACTGAGATGGGCTGGAATGCGCTGGACTAATATTTTCTCTTGAATTCCACATATATCTTCTAATTGAGATCCCATCTAGGAGTTTAGGGGGATTTCCCATTGGCAGATTTCATCTGGCTCTCCCAGCCCCATGCCCTGTCCCAGCCCCCTGCCCCAGCCTTAGCACCTGCCCCAGTCCCTGCCCCAGCCTCAGCCACGGCCCCTGCCCCTTCCCCAGCCCCAGGGGAGACAGTTGTGGGACCATAGAGGGATCAGAGGCTAATTGGATAAATCACAGTGAAAAACATTTAAAATCCAGAATCAATACTTGCCTCTTTAATGCTTTTCCTGAGGATGTGCTTCCCCCTCTTTCTACTGACCCTCCCTAGCCTCTGTAGAGGGGCCACAGGATCCATGGGGGTAAATGAGGGAAGGGGAACTCAGGGCCAACCTGGAGTGGGCCCTTGGGGGTGCTACACTTGAACAGTGAGTAGTGATGTTCCTACTAAGACTGATCTGAGCTCACATACTCTAACAGTGCTCAGTTAGACATAGCTGTTTTTGTACCGTGGAGAATGGCTCAACGTTATCACACAAAGACTAGAGGTGAAAAAAGGAAGAGTTTCCCACTGTAACCTACCCCTTCATCATCCCAGCTGTTTACACCTGCTGTTAGAGGTCACTGCTGTTCAGGGTCAGAGGTTAGCACAGGCTATGAGTTTGTTTCAGTTATTATGTGGTGTGTTTATAGATATACAGTAAGCACCACTATTACTATTTACAGAAAATAACACCCTATCTTTCTCTCTCCCTTTCACAGCTCCTTTATTTATCTTTAGAAGTACAGCATCTATTGTCAGTTACATTAAAAAGCCATTTGCTGCTGAGCCCCGGAGCTCTCTGTGTTCTTCAGTCCCATTCTGCCCCCAACCTGGCGGCCCACACCTGCTTGTTTTCCCCTGGATCTTGTCGATCCTAAAGCCTTCACTATAGCAAAGCACAAGCCTGGCTCACATATCTATACCAAAGAAATAGAACAGGGTACATACAACTGTATGTTTGTGTGTGTTCTGTCTGTCTGTCAGTCTGTCTGTAAGGGACATTTTTTGGGGTCATTGTTGCCTTTGACACAATTACATTTAGTCAAAAACAGGAAGCTAAGCTTCTGCGCTGAGAGGCTGGTAGTTAACATGACCCTGGCTGTGTGTGTGTGTGTGTGTGTTTGTGTGTGTGTGTGTGTGTGTGTGTGTGTGTGTGTGTGTGTGTGTGTGTGTGTGTGTGTGTGTGTGTGTGTGTGTGTGTGTGTGTACATAAGTGGAGGCTCCTCAGAGGAGGAAGAGGAGGACCATCTTCCTCAGTGACTAAGAAAAATGAAAATATTGAAACATTAAAAAAAGTTATACTTTTTAGATAAAACTATACTAAATACATTCACGTCACCAAATAATTTACTGAAACACACTGTTTTGCAATGAATGTCTACAGTAGCCTCAACATAACTCTGTAGGGTAGCACCATTGTGCAGCCGTAGGACAGATAGTTTCCGTCCTCCTCTGGGTACATTGACTTCAATACAAAACCTCGGAGGCTCATGGTTCTCACCCCCTTCCATTGACGTACACAGTACTTATGACAACTTCCGAAGGACTTCCTCCAACCTATCAGAGCTCTTGCAGCATGAACTGACATATTGTCCACCCAATCAAAGAATCAGAGAATCTAGTACTGAAGCATAAACAGCAGCTAGATAGCACTGCAGTGCATAAAATGTGTTGAGTAGTTGACTCAAAGAGAGAGAAAGACAATAGTTGAACAGTTTTGAACAAATTAATTTCTTAAAAAATGAAAGACAAACAAGAGAGCGAGAAAGAGAGAGCTTCACGGTCCTTTGCTGTTGTTCTGGGATTCATTTGCACTTTTCGCACCAAAGTGCGTTCATCTCTAGGAGACAGAACGCGTCTCCTTCCTGAGTGGTATGACGGCTACGTGGTCCATGGTGTTTATACTTGCGTACTGTTGTTTGTACAGATGAACGTGGTACCTTCAGGCGTTTGGAAATTGCTCCCAAGGATGAACCAAACTTGTGGAGGTCTACAATTTCTTTTCTGAGGTCTTGGCTGATTTCTTTTAATTTTCCCATGATGTCAAGCAAAGAGGCACTGCGTTTGAAGGTAGGCCTTCAAATACATCCACAGGTACACCTCCAATTGACTCAAATGATGTCAATTAGCCTATCAGAAGCTTCTAAAGCCATGACATAATTTTCTGGAATTTTTCAAGCTGTTTAAAGGCACAGTCAACTTAGTGTGTTTAAACTTCTGACCCACTGGAATTGTAATTGAAATAATCTGTCTGTAAACAATTGTTGGAAAAATGACTTGTGTCATGCATAAAGTAGATGTCCTAACCGACTTACCAAAACTATAGTTTGTTAACAATACATTTGTGGAGTGGTTGAAAAACGAGTTTTAATGACAACAACCTAATTGTATGTAAACTTCCGACTTCAACTGTACATATGAGATGAGTGATGCAAGATATGTAAACATTATTAAAGTGTCATTATTAAAGTGACTAGTGATCAATTTATTAAGGTGGCCAATGATTTCAAGTCTGTATGTAGGCAGCAGCCTCTCTGTGTTAGTGATGGCTGTTTAACAGTCTGATGGCCTTGAGATAGAAGCTGTTTTTCAGTCTCTCGGTCCCAGCTTTGATGCACCTGTACTGACCTCGCCTTCTGGATGGTAGCGGGATGAACAGGCAGTGGCTCGGGTGGTTGTTGTTGATTATCTTTTTTTCTTTTTGGCCTTCCTGTGACATCGGGTGCTGTAGGTGTCCTGGAGGGCAGGTAGTTTGCCCCGAGTGATGCGTTGTGCAGACCGCACCACCCTCTGGAGCGCCTTACAGTTGTGGGCGGTGCAGTTGTCGTACAAGGCGGTGATACAGCCCTACAGGATGCTCTCAATTGTGCATCTGGAAATGTTGGTGAGGGTTTTAGGTTAATGATGAGCTTTGAGGGTAATATGGTGTTGAATGCTGAGCTTTAGTCAATGAATAGTATTCTTACATAGATATTCCTCTTGTCCAGATGGGATAGTGCAGTGTGCAGTGTGATGGTGATTGTATCGTCTGTGGACCTATTAGGGCGGTAAGCAAATTTAAGTGGGTCTAGGGTGACAGGTAGGGTGGAGGTGATATGATCCTTGACTAGTCTCTCAAAGCACTTTATGATGACAGAAGTGAGTGCTACTGTGCGGTAGTCATTTAGTTCAGTTATCTTTGCCTTCAAGGGTACAGGAACAATGGTTGCCATCTTGAAGCATGTGGGGACAGCAGACTGGGATAGGGAGAGATTGAGTATGTCCGTAAGCACATCAGCCAGCTGGTCTGTGCATGCTCTGAGGACATCTGGGTCGGCAGCCTTGCGAGGGTTAACACGTTTAAATGTCTTACGTCGGCCATGGAGAAGGAGAGCCCACAGTCCTTGGTAGCGGGCCGCGTCGGTGGCATTGTATTATCCTCAAAGCGGGCAAAGAAGGTGTTTAGTTTGTTGGGAAGCAAGACGTCGGTGTCCGTGATGTGTCCGTGGTTTTCCTTTTGTAGTCCATGATTGTCTGTAGGTTTGGCTTGGAAAAAGGTGAGAAGAGGAGAGCGCATATATGCAAAAAGCAATTATACAACAAGCAAAGTGATCATGCGTGTGGTTGCTATGGAAGTGAACTGTGTTTGCAGGTGATCAAGGGTGTATTCGTACCGCCGATTCTGTTGAAGAACGTTTCTAAACAGAAGCAAACGGAATGAAATGGGGATAAACATACCTGAACTTGTCCAATAAAAACTCTTGTTTGCTACTGTTTGAACTAATAATTGCACCATAGATCAGCTAGTTGCAGGCAAGAGTGGTTAAGTGGTATTGAATGTGTCACTGTCACCTTGATTACTCACATTTTTCTATCGACTTGTGTGCACCTATGTTGTAAACTTTCATTCATAGACTAGGTTGTAGCAAACTAATGATGGGTATAGGGAAAATTTGAGTATCGTGTAGCAGCCTAAACCTATTGCTGTTACATTGAACTGGGTGAATGGGATATTAATGACAGTCATCCAATATGCTGTAACAGAAATAAGGCCATGCTCATAAAAAAAAAAATACATCTCCCTCATCTTAAACGGCACAACCGCCACTGGTGTGCATGCTTGTGTGTGTGTGTGTGCAAGTGTGTTTGTTTAGGGTTAATTACTGAAGGACATGTCTTATGTCAAGTGTTTGTCCTGATCTGTGACCTAGTTAACAGGCCAGTCACACACCAAGAGAATGTTAGGAACATGTTGAGAGTCCCACCATCAACAGGTACTTGCAAAATGTCACACTGCACCAGCGAGATTTACTGTTCATCACAATATTTAATGTAACTGGTGGGAGTGCAAGGAAATTCACCACTTAACATTTTTGAAGTATTAAGTTAAATATTTTCTCTCCCTATCCCCTCCTCCATCTCTCTCTCTTTTTCCTTTCTCTCCCCTCCTCTCTCCCCCTCCTCTCTATTTCCCCTTCCCTACCCCCCTCTCTCTAACTCTCGCTCTCTCCCTCTTTCTCCTTTTGTCTTTCTCATCACCTTCCCTCTCCCCCATAATCTCTCGTTCTTCCTCCCCCCCACTCACCCCCCTCATCTCCTCTCTCTCTCTCTCTCTCTCTCTTTCTCTCTCTCTCTCTCTCTCTCTCTCTCTCTCTCTCCCCAATTGAAAGGGCTTTATTGGCATGGGATACATATGTTTACATTGACAAAGCAAGTGAAATAGACAGAGAATAAGTACAAAAGGGAAAATAAATAAACATACATATAGGTTGTATTTACAATGGTGTTTGTTCTTCACTGGTTGCCCTTTTCTTGTGGCAACAGGTCACAAATCCTGCTGCTGTGATGGCACACTGTGGTATTTCACCCAACAGATAAACTCCCTTATCAAAATTGGATTTGTTTTGTAATTCTTTGTTGGTCTGTGTAATCTGAGGGAAATACAGTACCAGTCAAAAGTTTGGACACAGCCACTCATTCAAGGATTTTTCTTAATTTTTACTATTTTCTACATTGTAGAATAATAGTGAAAACATCAAAACTATGAAATAGTGTTAAACAAATCCTAATATATCTTAGATTTTAGTTTCTTCAAAGGAGCCACCCTGTGCCTTGATGACAGATTGGCACACTTTTGGCATTCTCTCAGCAGGCTTCACCTGGAATTATTTTCCAACAGTCTTGAAGGAGTTCCCACATGTGCTGAGCACTTGTCGGCTGCTTTTCCTTCACTCTGCTGTCCAACTCATCCTTTGGTTCAGGTCGGGTGATTGTGGAGGCCAGGTCATCTGATGCAGCACTCCATCACTCTCCTTCTTGGTCAAATAACCCTTACACAGCCTGGAGGTGTATTGGGTCATTATCCTGTTGAAAAACAAATGATAGTCCCACTAAGCCCAAACCAGATGGGATGGTGTATCGCTGCAGAATGCAGTGGTAGCCATGCTGGTTAAATGTGCCTTGAGTTCTAAATAAATCACAGACAGTGTCACCAGCAAAGCAACCCCACACCATCACACCACCTCCTCCATGCTTCATGGTGGGAACAACATATGCAGAGATCATTCGTTCACCTACTCTGCATCTCACAAAGACAAGGCAGTTGGAACCAAAAATCAACAATTTGGACTCATCAGACCAAAGGAAAGATTTCTATCTGTCCTACCCTGCCTTTCTAAGGTCTTCGAAAGCCAAGTCAACAAACAGATTACAGACCATTTCGAATCCCATCGCACCTTCTCCGCTATGCAATCTGGTTTCAGAGCTGGTCATGGGTGCACCTCAGCCACGCTCAAGGTCCTAAATGATATCGTAACCGCCATCGATAAGAAACAATATTATGCTGCCATATTCATTGACCTGGCCAAGGCTTTCGACTCTGTCAATCACCACATCCTCATCGGCAGACTCAATGGCCTTGGTTTCTCAAATGATTGCCTCGTCTGGTTCACCAACTACTTCTCAGATAGAGTTCAATTTGTCAAATCGGATGGCATGTTGTCTGGGCCTCTGGTAGTCTCTATGGGGGTGCCACAGGGTTCAATTCTTGGGCCAACTATTTTCTCTGTATACATCAATGATGTCGCTCTTGCTGCTGGTGAGGCTCTGATCCACCTCTACGCAGATGACACCATTCTGTATACTTCTGGCCCTTCTTTGGACACTGTGTTAACAACCCTCCAGACGAGCTTCAATGCCATACAACTCTCCTTCCGTGGCCTCCAGCTGCTCTTAAATACAAGTAAAACTAAATGCATGCTCTTCAACCGATCGCTGCCTGCACCTGCCCGCCCGTCCAGCATCACTACTCTGGACGGTTCTGACTTAGAATATCTGGACAACTACAAATACCTAGGTGTCTGGTTAGACTGTAAGCTCTCCTTCCAGACTCACATCAAACATCTCCAATCCAAAATTAAATCTAGAATTGGCTTCCTATTTCGCATCAAAGCATCCTTCACTCATGCTGCCAAACATACCCTCGTAAAACTGACCATACTACCGATCCTCGACTTCGGCGATGTCATTTACAAAATAGCCTCCAATACCCTACTCAATAAACTGGATGCAGTCTATCACAGTGCCATCCGTTTTGTCACCAAAGCCCCATATACTACCCACCACTGCGACCTGTACGCTCTCGTTGGCTGGCCCTCGCTTCATACTCATCGCCAGACCCACTGGCTCCAGGTCATCTACAAGACCCTGCTAGGTAAAGTCCCCCCTTATCTCCACTCACTGGTCACCATAGCAGCACCCACCTGTAGCACACGCTCCAGCAGGTATATCTCTCTCATCACCCCCAAAGCCAATTCCTCGTTTGGCCGCCTCTCCTTCCAGTTCCCTGCTGCCAATGACTGGAACAAACTACAAAAATCTCTGAAACTGGAAACACTTATCTCCCTCACTAGCTTTAAGCACCAGCTGTCAGAGCAGCTCACAGATTACTGCACCTGTACATAGCCCATCTATAATTTAGCCCAAACAACTACCGCTTCCCCTACTGTATTTATTTATTTATTTATTTTGCTCCTTTGCACCCCATTATTTATATTTCTACTTGCACTTTCTTCCAATGCAAATCTACCTTTCCAGTGTTTTACTTGATATATTGTATTTACTTCGCCACCATTTTTTTGCCTTTACCTCCCTTATCTCACCTCATTTGCTCACATTGTATATAGACTTATTTTTGTACTGTATGTTTGTTTTACTCCATGTGTAACTCTTTGTTGTATGTGTCGAACTGCTTTGCTTTATGTTGGCCAGGTCACAATTGTAAATGAGAACTTGTTCTCAACTTGCCTACCTGGTTAAATAAAGGTGAAATAAAAAATAAAAGAAAACATTTCCACAGGTCTAATGTCTATTGCTCGTGTTTCTTGGCCCAAACAAGTCTCTTCTTCTTAGTGTCCTTTAGTAGTGGTTTCTTTCCAGCAATTCAACCATGAAGGCATGATTCAGGCAGTCTCCTCTGAACAGTCGATATTGACAAGTCTCTGTTACTTGAACTCTGAAGAATTTATTTGGGTTGCAATTTCTGAAGCTGGTAACGCTAATGAACTTATTCTCTGCAGCAGTGGTAATTCTGGGTCTTCCTTTCCTGTGGCGGTCCTCATGAGACCTAATTTCATCAGAGCTTGATGGTTTTTGCGACTGCACTTGAAGAAAGTTTAAAAGTTCTTAAAATGTTCTGCATTGACTGACCTTCATGTCTTAAAGTAATGATAGACTGTTGGTTTTCTTTGCTTATTTGAGCTGTTCTTGCCATAATATGGACTTGGTCTTTTACCAAATAGTGCTATCTTCTGAAAATCACCCCTACCTTGTCACAACACAACTGATTGGCTGAAACGCAACAAGAAGGAAATTAATTCCACAAATTAACAAGGCACAGCTTGTTAATTGAATTGCATTCCCAGTGAATACCTCATGACGCTGGTTGAGAGAATGCCAAGAGTCTGCAGAGCTGTCATCAGGGCAAAGGGTGTATAAGGGCACAGGGCAAGACCCAGATGCAGACACGGGATGCAGATGGTTCGAGTCTGATATTTCTTATAATCCAAGGGGCAGGCAGTATGGTCAGGCAGGCAGGTTCAGAGTCAAGGCAGGCAAGAGTCAAAATCGGGAGGACTAGCGAAAGAGAGAGAAGAAAAAGCAGGCACACGGAAAAACACGCTGGTTGACTTGACAAGACAAGGCGAACTGGCAACAGAAACAGGGAACACCGGAATAAATACCCAGGGACTAATGGGGGAAAACGAGAGGACACCAGGAGGTGGGTGGAGACAATCACAAAGACTGGTGAAACAGATCAGGGCGTGCGTGACAGTACCCCCCCTCCCCAGTGGCGCCACCTGGAGTCCTACCTGGGCAAATTCCTGGCTGACTGGGGTGCCGGTGGTGAAAGTCGGTGATGAGGGCCGGGTCCAGGATGTCCAGGATGTTTTCATGCGCGTGGATGAGAGCGTGTTCTTTGTTGTTTATCTCCAGTAAAGACAATAACGATTCTCCGTCCTAAATTTTTAGGTTATTTACGTATTAGGGTACATGAGGTTTGATTATAAACATTGTTTGACTTGTTTGGAAAGTTTATTGGTAACGTTTGGGATTCATTTTGTATGCATTTTAAAGGAGGGAAACCGGTGGATTATTGACTGAAGCGCGCCAGCTAAACTGAGTTTTTGGGGATATAAAGAATAACTTTATCAAACAAAAGGACCATTTGTGATGTAGCTGGGACCTTTTGGAGTGCCAACAGAAGAAGATCTTCAAAGGTAAGGCATTTATTATATCGCTATTTCTGACCTTCGTGGTTTACCTGCCTGATGGAAATATGTTTTTCATGCTTTTGTATGCGGGGCGCTGTCCTCAGATGATCACGTGGTGTGCTTTCGCCATAAAGCCTTTTTGAAATCTGACACAGCGCCTGAATTAACAAAAAGTTAAGCTTTATTTTGATGTATGACACTTGTATTTTCATGAATGTCAAATATTTGTAATTTGAATTTCGCGCTCTGCAATTTCACCAGATGTTGTCGAGGTGGGTCGCTAGCGGAACACCTGTGCCAGAAAGGTTAATGAAACTGTGCTGTGCGTGACTCTTCCAATGGAGCGGCCGTCCAGTGCCCTGGCATCCATGGGAACGGAGAAGAGTTGAGTAGGGATACTCAATGAACCAATGAGCACCCGAAGAGGTTTAGACTGGTCTCCCCACAGCAAGATCACATAAAAAGGAGTATGGTAATGGGAATTAGAGGGTTCCCAGTCAGGCTCACCAGTGTACTTGTACCTACTAAGGATTCAGGTCTCTTCACTGGGCAGGTGACTATGTAATGCCCTACAGCACCACAATACAGACAACTATTGGAGCTTAGCCTGCGTGAACTTTCCCTAGGCGATAATCTAGTTCTTCCCAGTTGCATAGGTTCTGGTGTATCCAACTCACCCGTTGTCGATGATTCTCGAGGGAGCTCAGGTGGCCTCAGATCCTCTCTGAAAAACAGCCTTCGGGGACTTCCGGATTCCTTTGGAGGTGAGCGAGCCGCAGCGGATGGGCGAGTGGGACCTAGGCCAGACCTCCTCTCACTCCTGCGTTCCCATAGACATCCATCAATCCTAATGGTGAGGGCGATGAGGGAATCGAGGTCCACCGGTAACTCCTGAGTGGCAAGCTCATCTTTTATCACCAAATAGGGACTCCGGATTCCAGGCACTCTCAGCAACCAACATGTGAAAGTCTACAGCGTAGTCTGCCACACTACGGGAGCCTTGACGTAATTCAAGTCGTATTCGGGCCACCTCTCTCCCGGATACCGGAGAATCGAATACCTTTCTCACCTCTGCCATGAAGTCTTCCAGATCACAACAAATAGCGGATTGTTGCCCCCAAACTGCCATAGCCCAGGAGAGCGCCCTTCCCGACATTAGCATAATAATATACACTATCTTTGACCAGTCCGAAGGGAACGAAGATGTCTGCAGCTCAAAAATGAGGGAGCACTGAGAAATAAATCCCCAGCAGGTTCAAGGATCCCCAGAATATCGCTCCGGAGGTGGTATGTGGGATTCTCGGGTTGCCGGGGTAGGCTGTACAAATACACCAACTAATAGTAAAAAGGTTACTGGGTGGTTGGGGGGTCTCAGAGGTGGCGGGCTGCCTATGAGCTAACTCCCTGACTTGCTCCATAATAGTCTTGAACCCTTGGTCGTGGCGTTCCATCAGGGAACAAAGCCCTTCCAAAAGCTCCAGCAGTAGCTCTCCATGCCTCCCAATGGTGGCTCCCTGCAGGTAGACAGCGTGGCGGAGCTTGTCCAAGTCTGCTGGGTCTGTCATGGCCAGTTCGTACTATAAGGGCAAAGTGCGAGACCCAGATGCAGACACGAGAGGCAGATGGTTCGAGTTTGATATTTATTATAATCCAAGGGGCAGGCAGGAGAACGGTTGTGGACAGGCAAAAGATCATAAACAAGGTCAGAGTCCAGGAGGTACATAGTGGCAGGCAGGTTCGAGGTCAGGGCAGGCAGTGTGGTCAGGCAGGCGGGTTCAGAGGCAAGGCAGGCAAGGGTCAAAACCGGGAGAACTAGCAACAGAGAGATAAGAAAAAGCAGGCACACGGAAAAACACACTTGCTGACTTGACAAGACAAGCTGAACTGGCAACAGACAAAAGGGAACACCGGAATAAAATACCCATGGACTAATGGGAAAAACAGGTGACACCTGGAGGTGTCAGATTAGGGCGTGTCAGGGTGACTACTCTGAAGAATCTCAAATATAAAACTTATATTTTGGATACTACATGATTCCATATGTGTTATTTCATAGTTTTGATGTCGTCACTATTATTATACAATGTAGAAAATAGTAAAAATAAAGAAAAACATTTTTAAATGAGTAGGTGTGTCCAAAACCTTTTACTGGTAATGCATATGTCTCTAACATGGTCATAAATTTGGCAGGAGGTTAGGAAGTGAAGCTCAATTTCCACCTCATTTTGTGGGCAGTGTACACATTGCCTGTTTTCTCTTGAGAGCCAGGTCTGCCTATGGCAAGGCTATGTTCACTAAGTCTGTTCGTAGTCAAAGCTTTCCTTAATATTGGGACAGTCACAGTGGTCAGGTATTCTGCCACTGTGTACTTTCTGTTTAGGGCCAAATAGCATTCTAATTTGCTCAGGTTTTTTTGTTGTTAATTCTTTCCAATGTGTTAAGTAATGTTTTGTTTTCTCATGATTTGGTTGGGTCTATATGTGTTGCTGTATTGTCTCTCTCTTTCTCTCTCTCACCTCTCTCTCTGTCCTTTCTCTCTCCCCTCTCCTCTCTGCCTCTCTCACTCCTCCTGCTCTTCACTATCCCATCATCTCTCTCTCTTTCCAACACTACTCCCCCCTCCTCTCTCTTATTACCTCCCCTGCTTTCTCTCCCCCTCCTACCTCTATCTCCCGCTCCTCTCTCTCTCTCTTTCTCTCCCCCTCCTACCTCTATCTCCCGCTCCTCTCTCTCTTTCTCTCCCCCTCCTACCTCTATCTCCCGCTCCTCTCTCTCTTTCTCTCTCCCTCCTACCTCTATCTCCCGCTCCTCTCTCTCTTTCTCTCTCCCCCTCTCTCTGCTAGTAATGGTCTGACAGGGGAAGTGGGTCATTAAGCCGTGTCCCTTCTGCCCAAGTGTGTTAAATCTGACACTCTGTTTTCATTGGAGAGTGCTTCGGCAGTACCCTCTCTCTCCTTCACTTCGTCCCTCTACCACTCTATCCCTCTCTCTCTTTCTCTCTGTCCCCTCCCTCTCTTTCTCTCTCCTCTGTTCCCACTCCTTCCTTCCCCTGTTTTCTTTTGCTCCCTTGACCCCTCTCAATGCCAAGATATACACTCTCTTTCATTCCGTAGCTTTCAGATTCCACAACCTGAAGTCTGTTTCTCTCTCTCACCTAGACAGCCCTGTCACTGTCATTAAAAGTGTCTGTGTTTGTCTGATGAAGTTACATAGTAGTTACACATTTTAAAGAAATCTGAAATTAGAAGAGTGAGAGTGGGAGTGAGAAAGAAAGAGATTTCTGTGGGAAAATTCATATGGGTCTGTTCAGACTGGCACATTGCCCGAGTGTCTGGCCTCAGAGTCACACACACATGCACACAAACATGTACACACCAAACACACACACAAACACACACCAAACACACACACACACACAAACACACACACACACACACACACACACACACACACACACCAAACACACACACACACACCAAACACACACACACACTGTTACAGGTACATATTTTCTCTTGTTTTCACTTTTTGATTTCGAGGTTGGTTCTGTTTTAAGTGTGGACGCGCATTGATTAGAATCATCGTTGTTGGTCAGGATGTGTTGCACCTGTCTCCTCATTAATCAGTCATTAGCTTCACCTGTGCTAAAAGCAGCAGAGCCAATGCTCCAGTTGGCATGAGAGATATTGGAAGTGCTTGACAGCTGGGAAAACAAAGCCTTTTATCTTGTGTTCTTCCCTTTGGTTAGCTCCACCTACTTTTTGAACTCCATATTAGAAGATGGGTTTTAATTTCTCAAACTAGACACTCTAATGTGCTTGTCCTCTTGCTCAGTTGTGCACCAGGGCCTCCCACTCCTCTTTCTATTCTGGTTAGAGTCAGTTTGTGCTGTTCTGTGAAGGGAGTAGTACACAGCGTTGTACGAGATCTTCAGTTTCTTGGCAATGTCTCGCATGGAATAGCCTTCATTTCTCAGAACAAGAATAGACTGCCGAGTTTCAGAAGAAAGTGCTTTGTCATGTTTTGTTTGAGACCGGACTGTTGTACTTGTTGATGCAAGTAACCATCCAATTTGAATAACTTGACTAAACTTAGGTCTAATCACCAATGGTAAGTAAAGGAGGAGGATTAAAAACAAAAAATCTGGTTCAAGAGAAAGAAAGAGGGTTCTCCAACGTTCTCCAATGAGGAACTTCAGCTAAAATAGCTCAGAACAGTACTTCCCTAAACTCTCATTCTACCACTAACTTCCACTTTTTATTTTGAGTTTATTTTGTTGTTAAGGTATAGGTCCACAACTGGGGAGCTTCTGAAAACAATGTCCAAGGGTTCAACCCCCTTTCAGCTGGACAATTGGCAGTGTCTGAAGAGATCTGTGTAGATAAACATTTACCCAAGTAACAGACCATCTAGTTGTGCATTGTGGGAGACGTGTCTATGTGTATTTATGCATAGGGCCTATAGTGCATGCGTGTTTATGATTCTTGGTGTGTTTCCATGTGTAAATGCGCAGCAGAATTCTCAATTCATTTTGTGTCCTGATGATTGCTATATGAAAGCTCCTCTCTCCAAGCACCTGTCTGTCTGACTGTCTTGTTTGCATTCACACACCATGCAAATGACTGTGTTAACTGTTCTGTCTCATTTATTACATGAGAGCCATGGGGAAGCGGTTAGGGTTTGTTCTGTAGAAGGAGACAAACCCCCGTTTCCATAGTGATCAGTGTCTTAGCTCTGACCCTCAGGCCCAGCTTTAACAGAGCTTTTTAACCCACTCTCTCTTTCAGTATGTTAGGGGTACCAGGTTTCTCTCTGTTGCGTGCCAAGACTTGCATGTTTTTAATAGACCGATTGAATTACTATCCAAATTTAGGCTCAGGACCTAACTTAGACTTGGACGGGCTCACACACTCTGTCTGTCTGTCTGTCTGTCTGTCTGTCTGTCTGTCTGTCTGTCTGTCTGTCTGTCTGTCTGTCTGTCTGTCTGTCTGTCTGTCTGTCTGTCTGTCTGTCTGTCTGTCTGTCTGTCTGTCTGTCTGTCTGTCTGTCTGTCTGTCTGTCTGTCTGTCTGTCTGTGGCTCTCTGAACTGAACATCCAGTCCCTGTTCTGGTTCTAATGACAGCTGGTCAAACAATAAGAGGATAACAACTCTTCTTATGAATGAGCAGGGATGAAACTAGGCCTTCAGCATTCTTACTCTCCTGTCCCCTGCCAAGCACACATACACTCACACACGCACGCACGCACAAACACAAACACAAACACACACACACACACACACACACACACACACACACACACACACACACACGTGCGCACACATGTGAGCACACACGCAATCCT
The DNA here is from genome assembly GCF_901001165.1 of Salmo trutta. Classification (NCBI taxonomy): domain Eukaryota; kingdom Metazoa; phylum Chordata; class Actinopteri; order Salmoniformes; family Salmonidae; genus Salmo; species Salmo trutta. The sequence goes on along the minus strand of NC_042986.1, from coordinate 32,617,164 downwards.
CCTCCATTACAAATCATCTATTAGACGCCCTCCACTCCAATGGCTGTTAATCATATTATCTGGAATCCCTTGCACTTAAATCCATAACTGCTGTGTGTATTAATCGCAGGGAAAATCTCGTTATCAAGTCTATATTAATTAAAGCCATCTGCTGCCGATGGGGTGAGACTGGGGATAAAAGGTTGTGTGTGTGGGTGTGTTATAGGATGGGGATAGAAAGAGGCATAGGGTAATGGATGTAACAAGCCTGACTTTTTATGTCTGAAGGAGTTGTTTGTGTGTATGTTTTGCTAGATAGTTAGAGATCGAAAGAGATGGTTGGAAGAGAGAGATATTATTTCAATGTGGGTGTTCAGAACACTTTGTGGCCCCTCTATCAGCCAATAGCAAAAATGTTTTATCCTGGATCAATTCTTCATTGATTAGCTACCTTGATTCCTGTGTGAAATTGACTCGTTACACAGACAAAGGTGAACCTCAGGACAACCCTCCATTAGTTTCTACCTGCATCATGTGTTATTATCGCCACGTCTTCTAATCCTTGTCGTTAGAGCTACGTAGGCATTCATAACCTCCCTCTGTGACAGCCACACCCTGGGCCTGTTTCACAACAATCCTCTTTGGCTGCTGATCACTCTCCCATCTGTCTAAGCTGTCAGTTAGCCTCTTAACACACACATGCACGCACGCACGCACGCACGCACACACACACACACACACACACACACACACACACACACACACACACACACAAACACAGATAGAAGGCGGATTAAGTTTTCCATTGTATTGTCTTCCACCTTCCTTCCACCACACATGAAGTGTTTGACTGGCCTTAAGTGAATGTGCTAGTGAACCACCTCTCTTCATCAAGGGCTAGCCCTAGAGTATGGAGACAAAAAACGCCATGTGGAGTTCAAAACAGAATAATATTGAACTCAGCAATATTCAAAAAAGGAAACGCTGTTATATTTTGATATGCTGCTTTTCCGGAAGTATCTTATTGCTTGGAGGCAGGAAGATGCAGAGAGTGAGAGGTGGATCGAGAGAGAGAGAGAAAGAGATTGTGAAAGAAAAGAGAAAATGAAGAACAGAGCACTGTACTGTATATAGCCTAGCATCCCAGATCTATCCATCTCTACCCTCTCTCTTTTGACACCCCTCCCTTCTTCTCACCCTTCCTTCGTGTTTTCAACTTCAAGGCAGCAAAAACATGTCAGTGTGTCTGGGGGCGTAATCTTGGGCGGCCGATGCTTCACTCTGACACACACACACACACACACACACACACACACACACACACACACACACACACACACACACACACACACACACACACACACACACACACACACACACACACACACACACACACACACACTGAGTGACAGCTGATCAGGGGAACCTGCCAAATACCCTATTCTCCTCCTTTCTCTCCCTCTCTCATCTCAACACTCATCTCATTTATCCATTATTATTATTTTCTTTTTTCCTGTTCTCGTCTTTTGCGTCAGGCAGTGAAGCAGCCACCTGCGCTATGCTCTGGCTCAGTTAGTTGAACTGTCGCCTGGGGGGCCTCACCTGAGAATGCTGACAGCTGCCTGAATAATATTCCCTCCTCTCCCTCGACTGATGGGCCAATGCTGGAATGGTGTAGGTGGGGTATCCGCTAATAGATACAATCCCCCTATTTTGTCTTTCAAAGAAACATAGGGAATGTAGGAGGAGGAAGCGGAGAAGGATGGAGGAGGGGCTTTCTAAGACTTCGGGGAGGTAGGAAGCAGACACAGATCAGTGTAGGAGTTTTGATCACATTTTCGTTTGTGTGAATAAGAGAGCAGTGGTATGTTAGACTGGACCCTACAGTGGATGACTTCCTTATTGAACAACACAGAAATTGGAGAAATAAAGAATGAAAATGAACGGCATTTTCCAAAAAACAGAAATGCACAAGTACATCACTTCATGATGTTTTTTTCCAGACACATTGTGAAATGACAGAGACTCTGTGGTCTGACCACAATGTTCACTGTATGTTCTGTGAGAACTGCTGCTGTCCAAGCAATGACTGATAGAGAAGCTTGGAGCTTGACAGACTGTGGGACGTTTGATTGGGTAAGAGGTAGTAAATCCCAGTCTCTGCTTTTCAGAGGAAACTAGTGACACTTCAGACCACTGAGAAACAAGGGAGGAGGAGAATAAAGATGATGATGATAATGAAAGACAGAGGAGAAGATGAAGGAGAAGAGGAGGACGTGATATAGTGAGAGGGTGATATGATGAGAGCTTTGTGTTGAGATCGTTTCTGTATTTAATAGGTAAAGCATTTCTGTCTCCTGATTGGCTGTCCTGCCCTTGACCCCTGACCCTGACCCTGACACCTCAGCCACAGACGGGCAGGGCTCCACTGCTCACGCTCAGAAATAGATCTGTCACATTTCACAGGCCTGCGTTGCTGTCCCCTCCCTGTCCCTCCCTGTCCCAGACAAGAGCCTCTCTGTCTCGCTGTGTTTGCTCAGGAGAGGGCCCCACAGCAGCTCTCTCTCTTTCTCTCTCTCGTTCTTTTTCTCGCTCGCTCGTTCTTTCTCTCTCTATCTCCCTCTCTCTATCTCGCTCTCTTTATCTCTCTCTCGCTTTCTCTTGCTCTCTCTCTTTCTCTCTCTCTGTCCCGCTCTCACTTTCTCTCTTTCTCTCTTTCTCCCTCTCCCTCTCTCTTTCTCTCTTTCTCCCTCTCCCTCTCTCTCTCTCTCTCTCTCTCTCACTCTCTTTCTCTCTCTCCCTCTCCATCTCTCTCTCTCTCCCTCTCCATCTCTCTCTCTCACTCTCTCACTCTCTTTCTCTCTCTCTTTATCTCTCTTTTATCTCTCTCCGTCTCTCTCTCCCTCTTTCTCTTTCTCCCTCTCTCTCTTTATCTCTCTCGCTCTCTCTCTCTCTCTCCCTCTGTCTGTCTCTCTCTGTCTCTCTCCCTCTCTCTCTTTATTTTACTGAAAGCTAATAGCACTTCAGATAAAAGAGCGTGGGCCGATTTCACAGACACAGATTAAGCCTACTCCTGGACTAAAAAGCGTGCTCAATGAGGAATCTCCATTGAAATGGCTTTTTAGTCCAGGGGTCATGAAATGTACCGAGAAGATGATCCCTTTCTCTCTCTATCAAACCTGCTCCTGTCGTTTTTATATCTTTGTACTTTTTTCTAGTTCTTACTTTCTCTTTTGCTGTTGTTCCCACCCTGATTCCAGGGGTGCAACTTTCACTGGGAACTGATCAATGTTGTGCTTTAGGACCATGCGGACTCCGCCGAGCGGTCGGGTAGGCTGTTTGGAGTGTTTATCCCACAGGATACACAATCAAATATTTTTTTTTTTAAATGCCCCCCCCCCCCACTTCTAAAACCAAAGTTGCGCCCCTGCCTGATTCCATATCTCTTTCTGTTCCCTCCTCTCGTTCAACCACACCCTCTTTTCCTCTACTTATTTTCTTCCACTATTCCACTCTCCCGTGAGATCAATTTGCCTGAGTGTGGCCGGATGTGAAAGCAAGACACATTCTCACGCTTGTCATCTACTCACCATTTTTTATCACACATGTTGCCTGTGGCTCCCTACTCTTTCAAACATTCTCTCCATCCATTCTTCATCGCAACCTCTCCTGTCTTCTTTCCTGTGATTCTCTGACTCTTCATCTTGTCAGGTACTGTAAGCCTCCTGTACGTTCTCAAACTTTTCTCTTCCCAACTCAATGCAAATTCAATTAAACCTCCGGAGACTCAACTAACTTCTAAAAAGAAACAGGAAAAGAAACTCTCTCTTTCATTTTTCTCTCCAATCTGGCTCCTCTAACTATCTAATTCTTAGAGTTCTTCTCTTTACCTCTTCTTCTGTCTTACGCCTTTTTCTCCCTATCCCTCCTCCATCTCTCCCGCTCTCCTCTCTTCCCTTTCTCCCCCCTCCGTCCAGCTGTATAAATCTACGGTGTGTTTTCCCTTGCCATGCTCCAGGTCGTGTTATTCTTGGTAAGTGACAGAAGCAGGGCAGGAACCGGCTAACGGTGGGAACAGGACTTCACTGCCATTTTAAACCAGGGAGGGAACCAGAACAGTTTAAGAAGGTCAACTCCACCTTTTCATAACCCCAGATGCAGGTGATATTACTATTCCTATTACAGAATACTCTGCGTGGTATAATCCACATCACAGCAAATATTCATCACACAAATCAAACCAAGCTGCGGATGGTTCCATCCAGTATAACATTTCAGGGACCCCCAAGCCAAGGGCTGTATTTGATGGGGTAACCCAGGTCAGGTGCCCTGGTCTGGGGGAAAGCAGCAGCTAACCATTCGCCTAGACCTATATGGTATTTGCTCCAATCCTGGGACTTCCAAAAGTAACCACTATAAGGCAGAGGAGGTCACATGTACTGTAGCAGTTGTTGGACTCTTTCTCCCTCTCTCGTTCTCTTGTTCTCTCTCTCTGCTCCATATCCATATAACACTGTGTCTATGCACTTACCAAGAGTAACAGAAGAAAACCTAAAGCCACAAACTTGTGCTGTATCGACCAACAAGCCTCGCTTTCCTTTTAATCTGCAATTGGTTGTTTAAAAATCATTCTTTTGAATGGTCTTAATGAGATTGTGGCGGGTAAATGAGGAAGAATGTTTTTGTTTCGGTTAGGCCCAGGCTGTATAAACACCAACATCATTACCAGTTAATGGTTGCTAAGTGACTGGCCCACTGAATCATGTGTCTTTGCAGGGACGCTAAATTGGTTGTGTAAAAAGTATTGGGAAGGAGTTTATTGGGTTTATTTTAAATATGGTTTGTAAGTTTAAATATCCCTACTGTAATCGATCCAATAAAGCTATATTGGTGTCATATGAAGGCAGTTAACCACTGACTGATAATACAACTAACAACAATAAAAACTTTATTTGTAAAGTGCTTTTAATTATTTGCACTCAAGGATCTAATGATACTGACCATCCTTACTGTCTGTTTAAGATTAAGATATAACAATTACCTTGTCCAATGATGCTTCACTATAATAGTTTTTAGCAGTAATATCTCCATTTCACATGGCATTATGTGTTCTACAAATCATTTAAACAAACAAGGTATTAAATCCCTAAAACCATTAATTCTCTCTTTCTCTATCACTCTTCCTCTCACTCAAACACACACACACACACACACACACACACACACACACACACACACACACACACACACACACACACACACACACACATAAATGCATACACACGAAGGACAACACTCACACGCACACGCACAGAGACAGTGACTCCTTTCCTGTGTTAAGATGAGTATAAGTGTGTGCCTGTGTGTGGGTCTCTGGGTCTTGCTTGCATTGCTGCTCACTAAATCACAAGGAGAGGTTATAAACTGCCCTTGTAATGCTCAGAGGAGAGTGATTACTGCTCTCTATTAATGTGTGTGTGTGTGTGTGTTGGTGTGGAGGGGTTGCTCTACGCCAGTGTACAACATCACATACAACCCTATTACCAACCCCAACCATCTCCCTCACGTGATCATTCTACTCTCATACAATTTAATGTAGCTTTATGATTGGCTCCCCGGGCCTCTTGGGGATGTTCAGTGGGTTAGCTACTGGTCGAGTTCTCAGGTCAAACAGCCCTCTCCTTAACTTGACATGGCCATTCTAACACTGATTGTCCCACTGGGAAAGATGTGACAGCCATGAGAGAGAGAGTAATCTTTAGTGAATGCACGCACATGCATACGTACACCCACCCACCCACACACACAGACACACAGACACACACGCGCACACACACACACACACACACACACACACACACACACACACACACACACACACACACACACACACACACACACACACACACACACACATATTCCAACCTGAGTCAGTGGAAATGAGGTTAACCCATAACTCAGTGCTAACATCACACTTACCACTGGCCAAGTCACCCCTTAACTCTCTGCTTTATTGCCATCCTATTTCCCTCAATATTCCCTTTCTCCACCTCTCTCCTCCCTCTTTCCCTCTCTATTTCTTTCTCCTCTCTCCCCACTCTACTATTTCACTAGTCTCTCTCTCCTCTCTCTGTCGGAGGCACTTTGGCGACTGTGTGTATCTGCTGGTTCAGGCGTTCTAGTGGAGAATGTTCCATTTGTCCACTGGTTAGCAGCATGCTACTGCCGCTCACTCTGACATCACAGCTCAAATATTTAACATCTCCTATCCTGGCCAGTGTGAAGGAGGGAAGTGTACAGATGACATAATAGTGACATAATAGAGGAATGGTTATGATTATACATAAGTGATAGACAGAATAACTGCAGGCTGATTTGAATACTGTCCGTTAGGGTTCAAAGTTCAGAGGTTGATGAGGTCAGGTGAGAGGTGACAGGAGTGATAACAAAGGATTTCAGATTGGAAGAAATGAGAGGTTATACACTGTAAAAAATAAATATTGAGATTTAGTCAAAACAAAGTTTAAAGTGTGAGATTTCTAAACATTTAAAACCAAAACTAGAGTGAGACTCAACGAATACAGTAAAGAGCTGATGTTTTTATGAGCACGTTCATTGTCAACACTTTGTTCAACACTTTATTAGCAATAAAATGCACATTCTCCCTACTACCACTCATGCTACAACCTGAACTGCAGATGCAATGAATGAGTTTAGCAAAGTGTTCCGATAAGCTTGTGTCGTTAGCAGTAACAACATGAGTTGGTGCATGAGGCAGAAATAATGAAGTGCGACTTCAGTTTTGCCATCAGCTGGAAGATTCTGTCCCATTTTCTCAGTAGAGAGAGGGAGAACAGAGGGGCGGCGAGTCAGCGCTGCTCCCTCCCCTCAGACTGACCATCAGATGCAAGCCGTCAGTCCAGTAAAAAAAAGTAACATAACAAATGATCTATTACCAGTGTGATCATATACCACATTTTTTTAAACATAATTTTTAAATTGTCTGAGAAAACAACATTGGCAGAGAAATTCAAACATTGCAAATAAGCAGAGAAAATGTATTTGGCCTATAGATTACTGCAGAAACTTCATTGCTACAGAACTGTTTGCAGTTACAGTCTTGTCTCAATTTGTAGTTAGAGTCTTGTCTCATCATTGCAACTCCCCTACAGAATTGGGAAAGGCAAAGGTCAAGAGCCTCTGAAACACGACCCTGCCAAGACGCACTGCTCGCTTAACCCAGAAGCCAGCCTCACCAACGTGTCAGAGGAAACACTGTCCAACTGACAACCATTGTCAGCTTGCAGACATCCGACCCACCACAAGGAGTTGCTAGAGCACAATGAGACAAGGACATCCCGGCCGGCCAAAGCCTTCCCTAACCAACACAATGCAGGACAACTTGTGTACTGCCTCATGGGCCTCCTAGTCACAGCCGGCTGTGACACAGCCTGGGATTGAACCCAAGGCTGAAGTGACACATCAGCACTGCAATGCAGTGCCTCAGACCACTGAGCCACTCTGGAGACCCTTTACAGAACAGATTTTAACAGGTTAACCTTAATGTTGCACAGGCTTAAATTTGTCAGTCATGTTTTGTTTTTTTGATCTCGGATTGCATTTTGACTAAGAAAGTGATCTTCACTCAGAAAAGGTTGGTGACCACTGCTCTACAGACTATCTACAGACTCACAGTAACATTTCATTTAACTTTTTTATTTTTATTTTTATTTTTAACATTTTTATTTCACCTTTATTTAACCAGGTAAGCTAGTTGAGAACAAGTTCTCATTTACAACTGCGACCTGGCCAAGATAAAGCAAAGCAGTGAGACAGAAACAACAGCAGAGAGTTACATGGAATAAACAATAGAAAAAAAAGAAAGTCTATATACAGTCTGTGCAAATGGCATGAGGAGGTATGGCAATAAATAGGCCATAGTAGCAAAATAATTACAATTTAGTAGATTAACACTGCAGTGATAGATGAGCAGATGATGATGAGCAGATGATGGTGTGTAAGTAGTGATACTGGTGTGCAAAAGAGCAGCAAAGTAAATAAAAACAATATGGGGATGAGGTAGGTAGATTGGGTGGGCCATTTACAGATGGACAATGTACAGCTGCAGCGATCGGTTAGATGCTCAGATAGCTGATGTTTAAAGTTAGTGAGGGAAATGTAAGTCTCCAGCATCAGCGATTTTTGCAATTCGTTCCAGTCACTGGCAACAGAGAACTGGAAGGAAAGGCGGCCAAAGGAGGTGTTGGCGTTGGGGATGACAAGTGAGATATACCTGCTGGAGCGAGTGCTATGGGTGGGTGTTGTTATCGTGTCCAGTGAGCTGAGATAAGGCGGAGCTTTACCTAGCATAGACTTGTAGATGACCTGGAGCCAGTGGGTCTGGCGACGAATATGTAGCGAGGGCCAGCCGACTAGAGCATACAGGTCGCAGTGGTGGGTGGTATAAGGCGCTTTGGTAACAAAATGGATGGCACTGTGATTGACTGCATCCAATTTGCTGAGTAGAGTATTGGAAGCTATTTTGTAGATGACATCGCCGAAGTCGAGGATCAGTAGGATAATCAGTTTTACTAGGGTAAGTATGGCGGCGTGAGTGAAGGAGGCTTTGTTGCGTAATAGAAAGCCGATTCTAGATTTGATTTTGGATTGGAGATGTTTGATATGAGTCTGGAAGAAGTGTTTACAGTCTAGCCAGACACCAAGGTATTTGTAGTTGTCCACATATTCTAGGTCAGAACTGTCCAGAGTAGGGATGCTAGTCGGTTGGGCGGGTGCGGGCTGCGAACGGTTGAAAAGCATGCTTTTGGTTTTGCTAGCGTTTAAGAGCAGTTGGAGGCCACTGAAGGAGTTTTGTATGGCATTGAAGCTCGTTTGGAGGTTTGTTAACACAGTGTCCAAAGAAGGGCCAGATGTATACAGAATGGTGTCGTCGGCGTAGAGGTGGGTCAGGGAATCACCCGCAGCAAGAGCGACATCGTTGATATATACAGAAAAAAGAGTCGGCCCTAGAATTGAACCCTGTGGTACCCCCATAGAGACTGCCAGAGGTCCGGACAACAGGCCCTCCAATTTTACATACTGAACTCTATCAGAGAAGTAGTTGGTGAACCAGGTGAGGCAGTCATTTGAGAAACCAAGGCTATTGAGTCTGCCAATAAGTATACGGTGATTGACAGGGTCGAAAGCCTTGGCCAGGTCGATGAAGACGGCTGCACAGTACTGTCTTTTATCGATGGCGGTTATGATATTGTTTAGTAGCTTGAGCGTGGCTGAGGTGAACCCGTGACCAGCTCGGAAACCGGATTGCACAGCGGAGAAGGTACGGTGGGATTCGAAATGGTCAGTGATCTGTTTACTAACTTGACTTTCAAAGACTTTAGAAAGGCAGGGCAGGATGGATATAGGTCTGTAACAGTTTGGGTCTAGAGTGTCACCCCCTTTGAAGAGGGGGATGACCGTGGCAGCTTTCCAATTTTTAGCGATCTCGGACGAATTGAACAGACTGGTAATAGGGGTTGCAACAATGGCGGCGGATAATTTTAGAAAGAGAGGGTCCAGACTCTGTCTAGCCCAGCTGATTTGTACGGGTCCAGGTTTTGCAGCTCTTTCAAAACATCTGCGTTCTGGATTTGGGTGAAGGAGAAGCTGGGGAGGCTCTGGCAATTAGCTGTGAGGGGTGCGGAGCTGTTGGCCGGGGTTGGGGTAGCCAGGAGGAAAGCATGGCCAGCCGTAGAGAAATGCTTATTGAAATATTCGATGATCATGGATTTATTGGTGGTGACCGTGTCGCCTAGCCTCAGTGCAGTGGGCAGCTGGGAGGAGGTGCTCTTGTTCTCCATGGACTTTACAGTGTTCCAAAACTTTTTGGAGTTAGAGCTACAGGAGCAAATTTCTGTTTGAAAAAGCTAGCCTTTGCTTTCCTGACTGACTGTGTGTATTGGTTCCTGACTTCCCTGAACAGTTGCATATCGCGGGGACTATTAGATGCTATTGCAGTCCGCCACAGGATGTTTTTGTGCTGGTCAAGGGCAGTCAGGTCTGGAGTGAACCAAGGGCTATATCTGTTCTTAGTTCTACATTTTTGAAAGGGGCATGCTTATTTAAGATGGTGAGGAAATTACTTTTAAAGAATGACCAGGCATCCTCGACTGACGGGATGAGGTCAATATCCTTCCAGGATACCTGGGCCAGGTCAAATAGAAAGGCCTGCTCGCAGAAGTGTTTTAGGGAGCGTTTGACAGTGATGAGGGGAGGTCGTTTGACCGCAGACCCTTAGCGGATGCAGGCAATGAGGCAGTGATCGCTGAGATCCTGGTTGAAAACAGTAGAGGTGTATTTGGAGGGCAAGTTGGTCAGGATAATATCTATGAGGGTGCCCATGTTTACGGATTTAGGGTGGTACCTGGTGGTTTCCTTGATAATTTGTGTGAGATTGAGGGCATCTAGCTTAGATTGTAGGACTGCTGGGGTGTTAAGCATATCCCAGTTTAGGTCACCTAACAGAACAAACTCTGAAGATACATGGGGGGCAATCAATTCACATATGGTGTCCAGGGCACAGCTGGGAGCTGAGGGGGGTCTATAACAGGCAGCAACAGTGAGAGACTTATTTCTGGAGAGATTAATTTTTAAAATTAGAAGCGCGAACTGTTTGGGCATAAACCTGGAAAGTGTGACAGAACTTTGCAAGCTATCTCTGCAGTAGATTGCAACTCCTCCCCCTTTGGCAGTTCTATCTTGACGGAAAATGTTGTAGTTGGGTATGGAAATCTCAGAATTTATGGTGGCCTTCCTAAGCCAGGATTCAGACACGTCAAGGACATCGGGGTTGGCGGAGTGTGCTAAAGCAGTGAGTAAAACAAATTTAGGGAGGAGGCTTCTGATGTTAACATGCATTATAGCAAGGCTTTTTCGATTACAGAAGTCAACAAATGAGAGTGCCTGGGGACACGCAGGGCCTGGGTTAGCCTCCACATCACCCGAGGAACAGAGGAGGAGTAGGATGAGGGTACGACTAAAGGCTAGCAAAACTGGTCATCTAGTTCGTTGGGGACAGAGAATAAAAGGAGCAGATTTCTGGGCGTGGTAGAATAGATTCAGGGCATAATGTGCAGACAGGGGTATGGTGGGGTGCGGGTACAGTGGAGGTAAGCCCAGGCACTGAGTGATGATAAGAGAGGTTGCATCTCTGGACATGCTGGTTAGTTATACTGGGTGAGGTCACCGCATGTGTGGGAGGTGGGACAAAGGACGTATCTAAGGCATGTACAGTGGGACTAGGGGCTCCGCAGTAAACTAAAACAATGATAATTTTCCTGAACAACAGTATACAAGGCATATTGACATTAGAGAGAGACATAAAGCGAGGCATAAAGCAATCACAGGTGTTGATTGGGAGAATGCATTAGGAAAGTATTCAGACAAAATTGTGCTAAGTTACAGCCTTATTCTAAAAATGTTCGCAAATGTAAAATAATTTTTTTTTAAATGAAATACCTTATTTACATAAGTATTCAGACCCTTCGCTATGAGACTCGAAATTGAGCTCAGGTGCATCCAGTTTCCATTGATCATCCTTGAGATGCTTCTACAATTTGACTGTGGCCCACCTGTGGTAAATTCAATTGATTGGACAGGATTTGGAAAGGCACACACCTGTCTATATAAGGTCCCAAAGTTCACAGTGCGTGCCAGAGCAAAAACCAATAGAAAAGGTAAAAGAAATTGCCTGTAGAGCTCCAAGACAGGATTGTGTCGAGGCACAGATCTAGGGAAGGGTACCAAAAAATGTCTGCAGCATTGAAGGTCACTAAGAACACACTGGCCTCCATCATTCTTAAATGGAAGAAGTTTGGAACCACCAAGACTCTTCCTAAAGCTGGCCGCCAACTAAGCAATCGGGGGAGAAGGGCCTTGGTCAGGGAGATGACCAAGAACCTGATGGTCACTCAGACAGAGCTCCTGAGTTCATATGTGGAGATGGGAGAACCTCCCAGAAGGACAACCATCTCTGCAGTACTCCACCAATCAGGCCTTTATGGTAGAGTGTTGGCCTGTCTGTGGTCTGAATGCCAAGCGTCACATCTGGAGGAAACCTGTCACCATTCCTACGGTGAAGCACGGTGGTGGCAGAATCATGCTGTAGGGAAGGTTCACCTTCCAACAGGGCAACGACCCGAAGCACACAGCCAAGACAATGCAGGAGTGGCATCAGGACAAGTCTCTGAATGTCCTTGGGTGGCCGAGCCAGAGCCCAGACTTGAACCCGATCAAACATCTCTGGAGAGACATGAAAATAGCTGTACACTTCCAATCCAACTTGATAGAGCTTGAGAGGATCTGCAAAGAAGAATGGGCGAAACTCCCCAAATACAGGTGTGCCAACCTTGTAATGTCGTACCCAAGAAGACTTGGTGCTTCAACAAAGTACTGAGTAAAGGGTCTGAATACTTATGTACATGTGATATTTAATCAATTTTAGAATAAGGTTGTAACGTAACAAAATGTGAAAAAAGTCAAGGGGTCTGTATCATTTCCGAATGCACTGTATCTGCTAACCTTAAACCTAGCTTTAACCCTAACCTTAACCTTAACCCTTACCCTAACCCTAACCTTTAACATAGCCGCAGGAAATAGGGGTGCTGAGGGTGCTGCAGCACCTCCTGAAAAATCTGAATTAAAAACAAATGTTACTGTTTTTTAAAGTAGACACTGGGCCTTTTCTTGTTGTTTATTAGCGGACTGATGTAGCCATCTGTAGCGCAGGCAATTTTTTTTTCTCCATCTACAAAAAATTGCAGCACCCCCACCCCCAAACATCTTCCAGCAGCTATGACCCTAACCATTATTCTAAACCTAACCCTAACCATAACTGAAACATTTGCAAGCAGTTGTTTATCAGCAGATAGTTTGTTGATAGTATTAACCATCCGGACTATCCAAATAAAGTTTGACTGTAGGTTATACTGACAAATTGTGAAGTTGACTTAACTATGTTTTATTAGTCAAAGGAAATTTGGTGTAAATCAGGATTACTTTAACTTTTAAGTTGATAGCGCTTGAAAAAGGCCAGGCAACTTTATAACTGGAAATTATGTCAGGGGAAAAAAAACGCTATGGCTCTTCTATCTATGGCATCTCTATGGCTGAAGATGTGATTTTAAACTTTACATGTTGGTGATATAAGGGTCAAGTAAATATGCGTGTCTCCCTCCTCCACAAAGTCTAAATGGGACAGTGATAGTGCTGGAACTGGGTGAACTATGGGGTTAACTGGGACACTTTAGGGTTAAGTGGTACAATAGGGTTACATTGTTAAACGAGGCATTGTAGGGTTAAGTGGGATACTGTAGTTTTAAATGGGACACTATAGGGTTAAGTAAACACTACATGGTTCAATTTGACGTTATATGGTGATGTTGGTTACTATGGTGTTAAATGGGACAATATAGGGTTAAGTGGTATACTGCTAGAGCAGAGCAGCCCAGGGCTGGGCAAAGGGCCAGCTCCTGCTCCACTCATAAACATGGAGGCCATAGTGTGTGTGTGTGTGTGTGTGTGTGTGTGTGTGTGTGTGTGTGTGTGTGTGTGTGTGTGTGTGTGTGTGTGTGTGTGTGTGTGTGTGTGTATGTGTGTGTATGTGTGTGTGTGTGTGTTGGTGTTGATGTGGGTGTGTGTGTGTGTCTGTTTGTGTGTGTGTTGGTGTGTGTCTGTGTGTTTGTGTGTGCACGTTTGTACTAGCGTGCATGCATGCATGTTTGTGAGCTTGTGTGTGCATGTTGGTGTGTGTGTGTGAGTGTGAGTGTGTGCCAGGGACAGCCCAGTGACTCACAGTGTACAACCTAGCCATCCTCAGAAAGAGCAGAGCACAGATTTAAAGAGACAGGAACCCTCAGAGGAGATATATATATAAAGAGAGCGAGAGAGAGAGAGAGAGAGAGAGAGAGAGAGGAAACACGAGTGATACCGAGAGGGAGCGAGAGAAAGAGAGAGAGAGAGAGAGCGAGAGAGAGAGGAAACACGAGTGATACCGAGAGGGAGCGAGAGAAAGAGAGAGAGAGAGCGAGAGAGAGAGAGAGAGAGAGAGCGAGAGAGAGGAAACACGAGTGATACCGAGAGGGAGCGAGAGAAAGAAAGAGAGAGAGAGAGCGAGAGAAAGAGAGGGAGAGACGTGATGTGACGTGCCGCGAGGGGTGCTGTTGAGTCTGTGTTCTATCTCTCAGCTTCAGGATCAGATTGCTGTTGACACAGTGCTCATATCCTGTGTGAAGAAGTTGTCACTGTTCTGTTCTGTTCTGCCACTAGGTGTGACTTTCCTCTGCTGGGAAACCAGGGCGCTGTGACTCGCTCAGGTCACATCTGATTGCCAACTAACAGAGAGTAAGAAGGAATGAATGAACTAAAGCGTACGTGCTTCTGGTCATCTATGAACATTTGAACATCTTGAAAAACAATCTGACCTTAATGGCCATGTACTATCTCCACCCGGCACAGCCAGAAGAGGACTGGCCACCCCTCAGTGCCTGGCCCTCTCTAGGTTTCTTCCTAGGGTCCTGCCTTTCTAGGGAGTTTTTCCTAGCCACCGTGCTTCTACATCTGCATTGCTTGCTGTTTGTGGTTTTAGGCTGGGTTACTGTATAAGCACTTTGTGAAATCTGCTGATGTAAAAAGTGCTTTATAAATAAATGTGATTGATTGATTAATTGATGGAGCACAAAATGTATGGAATAACTCAACAAATGATTGTATATTTTGAGATTTTGTATAAACGATGTCTATGTTTACTGTATGGATTTGCTGGATGTACCCTTAGCACATTGCGATGCCACCCATATTATTTGGGTTATTTTTTTTTCAACTCTGCATCGTTGGGAAGGACAGTGAGGTTATCATGCCATAAGCAAGCATATCACAAAACAATTTGATTGGATTTTGATTTTATTTGATTTTTTTATGTATACTTCAGAAGTTATTCTGACATTGATTTCAATTCAGCATCATCAATGACACGTTGCTTTTTGGAACTGAGAGGTTTTGACTGCCGTTTTAGTGGATGTACTCTGGACCCTCCATGGGGAGCTTGGTTTCTCTTACCTCTCTCAGGGTCACTCTCCCCTGGCATGATAACCTCACTGTCCTCCCTCCCTGTCATCCTGCTGGAGCTAAATCAACAATCAATCACATCCATTCACAAATGCATTGTCACACACTCACGCCCTCACGCACGGGGACATACACACACACACACACACACACACACACACCCACACACACACACACACACACACACACACACACACACACACACACACACACACACACACACACACACACACACACACACACACACACAGAAACTATTTGATGAAACGATTTGGCACAGTATGCCAACTGCACCACCCTTGACCACAGATGGTGGTGCAGACGGCCCAGCGCATTACTGATGGTGAGCTCCCAGCCATCCAGGATGTAAATGCCAGGCGGTGTCTGAGAAATCCCCGGGAAAAAAAACTCCAGCCACCCAAGACATGGACTGTTCTCCATGCTCCCGTCTGGCAAATGGTACCGGAGCATTATGGCTCAGACCAACAGACTCCTAAACAGCTTCTATCCCCTGGCCAAAGGACAGTTAAATGACTAACAACTACTGCTCCCCCTCAAACCTATGCTGCAGTGAAGATAATGCTGCAGTGGATAGCAGCATCAGGGCTCCTGACCAATTGTGCGATTTTGTGTGTTTTTTTTTACAATAACTTTTCTTGTACATAATGCCTCTGCCGTCATTTCCTGTGACTGAAAACAGCTTCCGTACATCAGAACAGTGAACACTAAGCTCAATTTAGATGACCATTTCTACTTCAATAAGTCGGCAGCTCTGGAGAGAGGCAGGCGAGGCAGGCGAGGCGTCATCCTGACGAGATTACGTTTGTGAGTAAAAAGACTGCCATTGCCCTTTGTTCTGTTGGCGAACATCCAGTCACTGGATGAACTATTCTATCAACGGGGCCTGAACAAACTGTAATATGATATGTTTCTCAGAGTCGTGGTTGAACAAGGCATCATCAAGAACGGACGGCAGACTCTGGTAAAACAAAGGGAGGAGGGGTGTGTCTCTTTGTTAACAACAGCTGGTGCACAATCTCTTGATAAGCTGCAGACCATACTATTTACCAAGAGAGTTTTCACCTATATTATTAGTAGCTGTCTATTTACCACCATAAACTGATGCTGGCACTAAAATCAAATCAAATCAAATGTTATTTGTCACATGTGCCGAATACAACAGGATTAGACCTTACAGTGAAATGCTTACTTACAAACCCTTAACCAACAATGCAGTTTTAAGAAAATACCCCAAAAATTATTATAATAATAGTAACTCAACGAGCTGTATGGGGCCAAAAGCAAACAAGAAAATGCACATTCAGAGGTGGCGCTTCTTGTGGCTGAGGATTCTAATGCAGGGAAACTGAAATCTGTTTGATCTCATATTTACCAGCATGTCACCTCTGCAACTAGAGGCAACAACACCTTTACTCCACACATAGAAACGCATACAAGGCCCTCCCTCGGCCTCCCTTTGGCAAATCTGACCATAACTCTTTCCTCCTGCTTACTGCTTCCTAGCAAAAACTCAAACAGGAAGTACCTGTGATACTCTCAATACAGAAGTGGTACAATGACATGGATGCTATGCTACAGGACTGTTTTGCTAGCACAGACTGGAATATGTTCTGGGAATCATTGAATAACATTGAGGAGTTTACCACATCAGTCACCGGCTCATTAGTAAGTGCATCACACGACGTCGTCCCCAAAGTGACCTTACATATATACCCCAACCAGAAGCCATGGATGACAGACAATATCGTCACTGAGCTAAAGACTAGAGCTGCCACTTTCAAGGAGCAGGACACTAATCCGGATGCTTATAAGAAATCCCGCTAGTACTTCAAGCGAGTCATCAAACAAGTAAAGCATCAATACAGGACCAAGATTGAATCCTACTATGCTGGCTCTGATGCTCGACGGATGTGGCAAACTATCACAGATTACAAAAGGAAAACCCAGCTGCAAACTTTCCAGCGACACAAGCCTACGAGACAAACTAAATGCATTCTATGCTCGCTTCTTTGCAAGCAACACTGAACCATGCTTGAGCGCACCAGCTGTCCGAAAGACTGTGTGATCTTGCTCTCCAAAGCCGTATGAGTAAGACCTTTAAACAGGTTAACATTCATAAGGAATACAGGAACACGAACTCAGAGCATGCACTGACCAGCTGGCAATTGTCTTCACTGACATTTTCAAACTATCCCTGACCTGTAAAACCAACTTGTTTCAAGCAGACAAATATATTCCCTGTTCCCAAGAACACCAAGGTAGCCTAACCAGTAATACTCATATCTATAGCATTGAAATTCTTTGAAAGGCTGGTCATGGCTCACATCAACACCATCCTCCCAGACACTCTGGACCCACTCCAATTCGCATACCGCCTTAACAGTTCCAGAGATGATGCCATCTCTATTGCTCTCAACACTGCCCTCACCACCTGGACTAAAGGAATACCTACATATGTAAGAATGCTGTTCATTGACTACAGCTCAGTATTCAACACCATAGTCCCTTCTAAGCTCATCACCAAGCTCAAGACCCTGCGACTGAACACCTCCCTCTGCAACTGGTTCCTGGAATTCCTGACGGGCCACCTCCAGGTGGTGAGGGTATGCAACAACACAATCGCCATGCTGACCTTCAACATGGGGGCCTCTCAGGGGTGTGTGCTTAGTCCCCTCCTGTACTCCCTGTTGACCCATGACTGCGTGGCGGCCACGACTACAACACCATCATCAAGTTTTTCTGATGACATGACGGTGGAAGTACAGCATTTGTTTGTTTTGTTTTTGTTTGAATTCATTTTTAGTTGTATTGTTTGTATTTGTGACCGACTGTGTCAGGTGGTGGGTGTAGCTGGTGCATGAAGTCAGGCGCAGGAGAGCAGAGATGAGTGAACAACATACTTTACTTGCAAAAATAGCACAAAGTAACAAAACCAATGTGCGAACACAAATGGTTGCCATACAACACGGGTGAACACAGCACCTGGAACAAACCAGCCGGAAACGTACCGACCTAACAATAAACAAACACACACAAAGACATGGGGGAAACAGAGGGTTAAATACATGACCAGTAATTGGGAAATGAAAACCAGGTGTGTGGGAAACATAGACAAAACCAATGGAAAATGAAAAGTGGATCTGCGATGGCTAGGAGACCGGCGACGTCGACCGCCGAGCGCCGCCCAAACAAGGAGAGGAACCGACTTCAGCGGAAGTCGTGACAGACTGGCTCGATTCGGTCTTATGTAGCAAAATTTGAAGTGATGTGTTTTACATTGGATAAAATTACAGACTCAGAGCTAGAAAATTGTATATCATACACTACAGTTGAGGAACAATGGGAAAGTAATTATTCTTTAATATTTGATAAACTTGTAACCCCACTTTCAGAAAATGAGCCTTGAATGTTTTGGTATACCTACTGGAGAGCTCTTCTTTGACTACACAAATTCAGCATCGTCCACACCCTCTTAAGACTTAGCCCCACCCATCTCTTTAATAAGGGTTTACATGTGAGGCCATGTGATAAACAGAGTGAGTATTGTTGTGTACTTAACAACCAAAGATTTTAAGACTAAAGGCTGGTTTATACTATGTCTATCGTCATGTCTGTAGACAGTTGTCGCAGTGACATCATGAACATTCTATTGTCGTCCAACATTAAACTTTTCATTGTCGTTATGAAAAAGTGTACACTCAAAAATTATAGACTGCAAGACATGAGCAGCCTGGTCGTCCAAAATAGCATAACAGGTGTATTTTAACACCAATAAACCCATCCGTTTAAAAGTAATTTAGTGTATGTCAATCTAGCAAACCAGGCAACTAAAAGCAACTTTCTAAACAATGTTTTGGTTTGTTTATAGCTTGTTAGCTAATGTTAAGTTAGCTGGCTAGCCAGTTCAAATAATGAGTATCATATACAGTGCATTCGGAAAGTAATCAGACCCCTTAACTTTTTCCACATTACAGCCTTATTCTAAAATTGATATCTTTCGCCTTTTGGCAAACTCCAAGCGGGCTGTCATGTGCCTTTTACTGAGGAGTGGCTTCCATCTGGCTACTCTACAATAAAGGCCTGATCAGTGGAGTGCTGCAGAGATGGTTGTGCTTCTGGAAGGTTCTCCCATCTCCATAGAGGAACTCTGGAGCTCTGTCAGAGTGACCATCGAGTTCTTGTTCACCTCCCCGATTTCCCAGTTGGGCCGGGCGGCCAGCTCTAGGAAGAGTCTTGGTGGTTCAACACTTCTTCAATTTAAGAATGATGAAGGCCACTGTGTTTTTGTGTTCTTTAGAAATTGTTTGGTACCCTTCACCAGATCTGTGCCTCAACACAATCCTGTCTCGGAGCACTACGAACAATTTATTTGACCTCATGGCTTGGTTTTTCTTCTGACATGCAGTGTCAACTGTGGGACCTTATATTTGCAGATGTGTGCGTTTCCTAATCATGTCCAATCAATTGAATATACCATAGGTAGACTCCAATCAAGTTGTAGAAACCTCTCAAGGATGATCAATGGAAACAGGATGCACCTGACCTCAATTTCGAGTCTCATAGCAAAGGGTCTGAATAGTTATGTAAATAAGGTATTTAAAAATATATATATATTCATAAATTAGCAAACATTTCTAAAAACCTTTTTTCGCTTTGTCATTATGGGGTATTGTGTTTAGATTGTTGAGGAAATTGTTTTATTTAATCAATTTTAGAATAAGGCTGTAACGTAACAAAATGTGGAAAAGTCAAGGGGTCTTAATACTTTCTGAATGCACTGTACATGATATTGTCATTATATGAACTGGCTAGCCAGCTAACTTAACATTAGCTAATAATACACTGTAGTTGACATCTTAACTTTAGCTAATTTGTATTCATTATTACAGGAAAATAAACTCACAACAAGATCATTATTTACAAGTTAATGGTGAGCTAATTACCGAAAATAGCTTATGGTCGTGAGTGTGATGAAATAAAAGCAGCTCATTCTATGGGAGAATTTTAGAATTGGACACCGACTTGTTGGCCTAACATTATATCCTAATTTGACTTTGGTGCAGCTCATGTTGTTTTTCACATTAGCGTCTCTGTATACACTATATCAAATACAATCAAAGTTTACTTGTCACATGCACATGATACAGAAGGTGTAAACGTTACAGTGAAATGGTTACTTGCATAATGTAGTATTTTGTTTAGACATGCAGCTAGCTAGCTAAACAATTAACCATAATCCCAACTCATAACGTTACTATCCTGCATGAATGTGCTGGTAACTAAAACTAAACAACTAAGTTCAATGTTAGCTAGCTAGCAAATACAAATGGCTCTGAGATACAAATAATATTACTACACAGATCATACATGTAACGTTAGCTAGCGAGCCAAACAGCTATTGTTAGCTAGCTAGCTAACAGTACACTTTAACTTGTAATGAAAACGACTTTGACAAAATTAGAAACGTATAATATAAAAAAAAAAATATAGCTAGCTAGTCTCTCTTACCAGAAAACATGGATGAACGCTTCTCCCTCTCTGTCACGGATGTCATGGTTGCCCTTAGTTTGAAGATGTAATCCAGAGACAGGTGTTTTATACAACAGCCTACTCTCTTTTCAACTCCCTCTGCATATTTGCAATCAAATGCCAGAATGTCTCGATCTCTTTAGCTATCATACTCTGCTTCAACAGAACATTCCACTGATTTCAAAACTCGGACCTCCAGAAAGTGGAGAGCATCTTTCAAAAAAGCCACGCTAGAAAGGATTACCTACACATACTGAGAAGCTCATGTTATAGACAGAAGCATGTTACATGGCAGACCAATCCAAACTCATCTCACTTTATGTCCATGCCATCCATTATCTCAGCCTATCATGGCTAGCAGGAAGGTTCATTTATTTTTCCGTGGCTAAACCAACTAGGCTTGTAATATAACTTTTTCATTCGTATTTACAGATGGCATAGAAGTTTGTTATTAAGGCACATGAAAGTTCACATGCTCCAGAAGGCATTTCTGCCAAAAAACACATTTTGATAAAAAAAAAAATGTTTACATTCAAATGCCTCTCCCGTGAAGTAGTGACGCGTGACATACACCTAGTTTCCTGAAACAAGTCACATATTGTTGTATTTTACATTTTTGTGACAAAAAGACTCCAGCCACCCAATAGACTGTTATCTCTGCTACTGCGAAGCAAGCGGTACCTGTGCAAGTCTAGAGCCAAAAGGATCCTTATCAGCTTCTATCCACAAGCCATTAGAATGCTAAAAAGAATGCTAAATAGCTCATCAAACGGCTACCCGGACTACCTGCATTGAGCCCTTTTTGCACTAAGTCTCTTGCACTGACTCTATGCACAAACATTGGACTCTACCCACACACTCACTCACACGTACTTACACTGACACCCCAGTACACACATACTACATAGGCTTACACACACATAATATGCGCACATATGCATACTGATGCCACACACACACACACACACACACACACACACACACACACACACACACACACACACACACACACACACACACACACACACACACACACACACACACACACACACACACACACACACACACACACACACACACACACACCACATACGCTGCTGCTACTGTCTATTATCTATCCTGTTGCCTAGTCACTTTACCCCTACCTACAGTGAGGGAAAAAAGAATTTCATCCCCTGCTGATTTTGTACGTTTGCCCCTGACAAAGAAATGATCAGTCTATAATTTTAATGGTAGGTCTATTTGAACAGTGAGAGACAGAATAACAACAAAAAATTTACAAATTGATTTGCATTTTAATGAGGTAAACAAGTATTTGACCCCCTCTCAATCAGAAAGATTTCTGGCTCACAGGTGTCTTTTATACAGGTAACGAGTTGAGATTAGGAGCACACTCTTAAAGGGAGTGCTCAAATCTCAGTTTGTTACCTGTATTAAAGACACCTGTCCACAGAAGCAATCAATCAATCAGATTCCAAACTCCACCATGGCCAAGACCAAAGAGCTCTCCAAGGATGTCAGGGACAAGATTGTAGACATACACAAGGCTGGAATGGGCTACAAGACCATCGTCAAGCAGCTTGGTGAGAAGGTGACAACAGTTGGTGCGATTATTCGCAAATGGAAGAAACACAAAAGAACTGTCAATATCCCTCGGCCTGGGGCTCCGTGCAAGATCTCACCTCGTGGAGTTGCAATGACCATGAGAACGGTGAGGAATCAGCCCAGAACTACACGGGAGGATCTTGTCAATGATTTCAAGGCAACTGGGACCATAGTCACCAAGAAAACAATTGGTAACACACTACGCCGTGAAGGACTGAAATCCTGCAGCGCCCGCAAGGTCCCCCTGCTCAAGAAAGCACATATACATGCCCGTCTGAAGTTTGCCAATGAACATCTGAATGATTCAGAGGACATGTGGGTGAAAGTGTTATGGTCAGATGAGACCAAAATGGAGCTCTTTGGCATCAACTCAACTCGCCGTGTTTGGGGGAAGAGGAATGCTTCCTATGACCCCAAGAACACCATCCCCATCGTCAAACATGGAGGTGGAAACATTATGCTTTGGGGGTGTTTTTCTGCTAACGGGACAGGACAACTTCACCGCATCAAAGGGACGATGGACGGGGCCATGTACGTCAAATCTTGGGTGAGAACCTCCTTCCCTCAGCCAGGGCATTGAAAATGGGTCGTGGATGGGTATTCCAGCATGACAATGACCCAAAACACATGGCCAAGGCAACAAAGGAGTGGCTCAAGAAGAAGCACATTAAGGTCCTGGAGTGGCCTAGCCAGTCTCCAGACCTTAATCCCATAGAAAATCTGTGGAGGGAGCTGAAGGTTCGAGTTGCCAAACGTCAGCCTCGAAACCTTAATGACTTGGAGAAGATCTGCAAAGAGGAGTGGGACAAAATCCCTCCTGAGATGTGTGCAAACCTGGTGGCCAACTACAAGAAACGTCTGACCTCTGTGATTGCCAACAAGGGTTTTGCCACCAAGTACTAAGTCATGTTTTGCAGAGGGGTCAAATACTTATTTCCTTTTTTGTTGTTATTCTGTCTCTCACTGTTCAAATATACCTTCCATTAAAATTATAGACCGATCATTTCTTTGCGGGTGGGAAAACGTACAAAATCACTGTCCATCAAATACTTTTTTCCCTCACTGTATATGTACTGTACATAGCTACCCCTAGTCATCGACTCGGTACTGGTACTCCTTCTATATAGCCATGTTATTTTTACTTGTTATTGTTATTCATTATTCATTGTGTATTTATTCCTCGTGTCACTATTTCTATTTGAATCTTATCTCTGCATTGTTGGAAAAGGATCCATAATTAAGTACACTGTTAGTCTACACCTGTTTTTTACGAAGCATGTGAGAAATAATATTTGATTTGTTTGCTGCTAATATGATTATTGATTAGATTTTTTACTACCACTATGGTGCTGTTTATTGCTGCCGTTACAAATATGAACACCTATCTATTTATCCTGCTACTGGTCACTATTACTCCTGTTCACATGTATATATTGCCACTAGTATATTACCATCAGTATTTATATATTCCTGCTACAAGTCACTTTTCAACCCTGTTTACATGCTGTTTTTTATTAGTTATCCTATTTTGATATTGATTACTGCACTGTTGGGCAGAGCATGCAGGTTCAGCATTTCACTGGACTTGTGCATGTGACAATAAAAATAGAAACTGAACACACACATGCAAGCACGCACACACACACACACACACGCACACACACACACACACACATACACACACACACACACACACACACACACACACACACACACACACACACACACACACACACACACACACACACACACACATGTTGGATAATGGTGAGGAGAATGACAGCAGTGCACAGTTACATAACCTCTGGTCTTTACATTACAATCAGTAGCACTGCACAGCATGACCAGAGACAATGCATTAGTAGGGTCTACTGTAGTGTCGGCCTGGCCATCACAGCCTCACGACTCACTGGTTTACATCATAACACTATCAATGGCTCTGGGAAATATAGCTGGACTGGCAGGAACATCATCATCAGTATCTGTGATTGATACTGTACGCATGTTTCTTTGTGTGTATTTTATTTTCCTATTGTTTATTTATGGGTTTTGTCTGTGCTGTGTATGAGCCAGCATGTTTGTTAACTTGTGAATGTTTGTGTGTTAGATAAGGTCTGCAGTGAGGGGGTTAAGTCTCTGTGGATAGAAGGAGTTTACATTCTGGCACGCTCTGTGTGCGTGCGTTTGTGTGTGTGTGTCACAAAGTGTGCGTGTGTGCATGCATGTCTGTGCGTGTGAGTGTGTGTGTGTGCGTGTGTGTGTGCAGATTTGAGGGAGTCTATATTCTGGCAGGCTCCAGTTTACACAGATGGAGCAGCTCTCTCTGGATAACCACAGCAAATTCCTCCCACTGTCCAAGTTAGCACTTCTTAGGGAGAGAACCATACTCCCCCCCTCACCCCGTCTCACCCCATCTCTCTCCCCCTCTTTCACACTCCTCTACAGAGTAAAACAGACTTGGCTAATCGAGCCAGACTAGAAATAATTATTGTCCTTCTTCAATCTTAGCAAGCCCAGGCAGATCTGAGTAATCAATTGAAGAGGCCTAAGAGAAAACTGTTGAAGTCATTCGAATATTATACGCTATGAAGCAGGAACACCAAAAAGCAGGAAAAGTACCTGAATACAGGGAAAGTCCTGAGAGGATGGATGGAACATATCAGTAAAATGTGGAGGGTAATATAGCTTTAGGGTAAGCTATTCCCTCTACCCCATCCTCAGTGATGTATGCACACAGACACACTGGCTCTCATATATAGCTGGAGTGTCCACGTCTCACCACAAAACAGGAACTGTCAAATCCTCCCCTCCCTCACAGTCTAATGCACTGATGGTCCCCTCCTGTCTTTATGAGCTTGGAGTTTTCCGGCACACATTTCCTGTGTGTGGGGGGGGGGGCTCTCACAGTCTCATTGCAGAATTAGACGTTCATCCACGTTCTTCAAACGTCAAATTTTGTAGATGCTCCAAATGGGATCAAACACATTCTGATCCAGAGTCATGGAATAATCCACCACCCCTGTCTGCGATGCCCTAGCAAAACACAAGCCTGCTTAGTTGTAATCGCACTCACAGTTGCCCCTATTTGCCGGATTTGAAGGCATTTCCCGACGTCCTCAGTACATGGATAGAATCTTGAATGACATGGCTGGTGTGTGTGTTTGTTTGTGTGCGAGTGCATGTATGTGTGTTTAAGCGCTATATACTCTGTCCTTCCTTTGGTTTCTTGTAAGTTCACATTTATACATTTGTGCTAATGATTTCAGGAAGGATGAAAGACAACAAGTCTCTCTGTTCAATTGTACAACTAATGTAGCATTTCTTCCCTCTAAAAGTGACTGTATGTAGCTCAGCTCTGGTGAAGTGATTATGTTAACGCACAATCCTAACATGACCAATATTTCCACAGTATAATGACACATCCATTGCTATTTTAATGTAACCACATCTACCTTGCTGCCTGGCCAACCACTTAGCCCTACTGTCTGTGACACACGAGCGCTGTATCATCGGTTTGATGACAACTATAGTGTTAGTTGAGTTTAAAGCATCCTCTCAGGGAATGACCCGGGAGCCAAGAGGTCTCAGAGGCCAACCATGATCTCAAGAAGATCTCACTTTCATGTTCCTTCAAATGACCTCATTTTTGGTCCAGCACAGTTTTTATTGAGTTGCAGCACATGTTTACCAGAGGTTGGCTTTCTCCCTGTTGAAGCTGCCATTCCCCTGAGGCTAAGGCTAACATTATTAACACACAGGATATGGACCCCAAAGAGGCTGCCCTCACCCCTGCCTGTATCCCCGGGGTTCTACCTGTAAACCTGGTCGTCTACGCGTCAGTCTGAATGCCTGCCATATGGTCTTCAAAGTCACAGCGCCTGAAGACAACCAGTGGGAGGGGTTAGTTATAAGACCAAGCCAGTTTGCTGATTGGTATATGATCAAGTAACATGTTAGTCACTTTGTGTGTGAACAGAAGTAAACTTTCTTTTGTTCTGTGTAAAAAAAAAAAACGTTGGTTGAAAGAGTGTTGCAGAGACACAGCGGCTCTGGATTCCTCTGCTCTGGTCTGGCAGGCTGGCCGCATGCTGTTGGAAAATGAATCAGTGCCACAGGGCTGTTAGAGAGAGTGACCCGGGGTAGGGAGGGGAGGAGAGAGAGATAAAGAAAGGGAACGGGAAGTGTATTTAAGTTAGAGAAAGAGAGATAGAGAGAGAGAGAATGTGAAGGGAGGGAGGCCTTAGCTAACCTCTGTGTGCTGCTCTACTGTACACTAATGAAGGGCAGTCATCATTAGAGAACCATGGGGTGGAATACACTGCAGCTTAACCCTTTATGGACCAGGGAGGGAGTGAGAGAGAGAAGGAATGAAAGGAAGGAAGGAAGGAAGTGAGTTGGAAAATGAGAGTATGAAGAAGTGATAGGGGAAGAGATAAAGTTGAGATTGTAGAACTTGAGGAAAACATTGTTTGAACATATTTGACCCGTGTCCAAAAGAAAACAAGTTAAAGAGGAGTGAGAGAGTACCAGAATGAGAGCAAGACATCAGGGCAAGTTAACAACACACAGAGAGAAGCTAAACAGACATATCTCTATTCTCTTGTTGATTATTTAACCCTTGTTGCATGTACAGTAGCTGCAGAGTATATGCTCAACAAGTTCTCACAGTCTCGTTACATTTCAAAGTTGCTCCAAGCATCAAATATTATTGTTTTTCCTGCGGCTCCGTATCGTTCCAATTCTCCAAATATCACATTTCGAAGTTAAGGTTTCAGTTTAGGGGCTCATTCTGAATGGTTAAGGTAAGGGTTAAGGTTTGGGATAGTACATTAAAACATTAAGTTTAGGGACTCATTCTGAATGGTTAAGGTAAGGGTTAAGGTTTGGGATAGTACATTAAAACATTAAGTTTAGGGACTCATTCTGAATGGTTAAGGTAAGGGTTAAGGTTTGGGATAGTACATTAAAACATTAAGTTTAGGGACTCATTCTGAATGGTTAAGGTAAGGGTTAAGGTTTGGGATAGTATATTAAAACATTAAGTTTAGGGACTCATTCTGAATGGTTAAGGTAAGGGTTAAGGTTTGGGATAGTACATTAAAACATTAAGTTTAGAAACTCATTCTGAATGGTTAAGGTAAGGGTTAAGGTTTGGGATAGTACATTAAAACATTAAGTTTAGAAACTCATTCTGAATGGTTAAGTTAAGGGTTAAGGTTTGGGATAGTACATTAAAACATTAAGTTCAGGGACTCATTCTGAATGGTTAAGGTAAGGGTTAACGTTTGGGATAGTACATTAAAACATTAAGTTCAGGGACTCATTCTGAATGGTTAAGGTAAGGGTTAACGTATGGGATAGGTTTAAAATATAACAGTCTCCACTACTGGGATCGAACATGAAAGCTTCTGATCCAGAGACATGGGATTCCACCGATCCACTATCCCTGTTCACAATGCCCTAGTGAAACCCAAGCTTACTAAATAGCGCTCACTGTTACTCCTAGGGGCCGGTTTGAAGGCATTTCCTGTCGTCCTCAGGACATGGATAGATGTCCAATTTGGACGTCAATCTTGAAAGGTCTGCCTGACATGCTACAGACAAGCCCTCCTTATTAGTCCTATCTGTGATATCTTCAAAATAGTTGTCCCTCTCTCTGAAGGGTGGTGTGCTATCTCTGTATATTGTGTGTATGCTATCTACTAGCGTGTGTGTGTGTTTGTGTGTGTGCGCATGCGTGTGTGTCAACGTGTGTGTGTGTCTGTGTTCAGTAAAGTAGCAGTGAGTTGAAGCGTGGCTAAGCTCTCTAAGGGGAGAGAAAACAGCTGCTTCTGGTTATAATTCAGGAATCCACTGTAAGAACATTTTCTATGCCTAGCCCTCCACCCCAAACCTCTAACACACACACACACTGAGTTGAGAGTAGGCGTGTATAAGGTGTATAGCCCTGCTGATCCTGAGATGGAGAGACTGTGTTATTAAGGGTCACACCCAGACATGATGTCACAGCTTTACACTGTATCAGACCTACTGTATCATTTACACTGAAACACACACATAGAGCCATATACAGACAGCTATCTCTCTCTTTGTTTGTGTGTGTGTGTGTGTGTGTGTGTGTGTGTGTGTGTGTGTGTGTGTGTGTGTGTGTGTGTGTGTGTGTGTGTGTGTGTGTGTGCAAGAGGTGCTGTGGCAAAGCTCCTGAGGTAAGGTGAGACTCACAGGAAGGAGTCAGTGTGAGATGGTGTGGAGGTCTCGTCTAGACTCAGTAATGGAGCTGTGGTTTCTGTGTGTGTGTGTGTGTGTGTGTGTGTGTGTGTGTGTGTGTGTGTGTGTGTGTGTGTGTGTGTGTGTGTGTGTGTGTGTGTGTGAGTGTGCGCATGTTCGTGAGTGTGTGGTTTGAGGTGTTCCCTAGAATAATTTGTGAGCAGGATTCAGGAAAGTGCCCTCACCAGTGCAGCATGGGATTTCTGAGGCGTAGACACGTAAACCCATTGCTGCAGCACATGATCACATGGACCTAAACATGCACCATTGAAACTGTCTCTCCATATTCACTTTTCTCACGCTCTGTTGTGTGGACCGGTCCTTTTAACTTGTGGATGACCAGTCCCTGATATGCCCAGCTGACACCAATTTCACTAGTTCTGCACTAGTTGTCTTAGGTTCTAGTCTGAGCGCTCCACCACTGTAGGATGTATCATGCTTGTTGTACTTTAAAATACAGGCGTCAGTAGCTGTGTTAGTAGCTAAGAAAACAGCATCTGGTAGCCATCTTGTACCAGCTGTGCCCCGCATGGTTCCATGGAGGTAAACCACCTCAGTAAAAGGTAAAGCATCAGGACGGCCCACCCAGGGGTTCAGACCCATTAGCAGTCTGGTGGAGACAACACACTGCTGCTTCCAATAGAGACACACACACACACACACACACACACACACACACACACACACACACACACACACACACTTTCATCTTTCCCCTGCTTCCGAAGTCCACCGTTAATAGCCACTCTGAACTTTGGGTGTCTCTCAGAGAGAGAGGCAGTGGGTAGTTGCACTGTTCTTATCAAGACAAACCCTTCAGCACCCATGTAACAAACACATCAGGCCATGTAACTCCCGATAACACTGAATATATCACTATCAGAATCAAACTGTAGGCAGGACAGGAGAGAGGGGGATTTGATATGATCTCTTTTATGGCCAATATAGATATTAACCCAGCATGGGGGGATTTTGTCAATGGACTGACTATCAAGAAATAGCTATCCCCAGGGCAGTGACCAGTGTGTGTGTGTGTGTGTGTGTGTGTGTGTGTGTGTGTGTGTGTGTGTGTGTGTGTGTGTGTGTGTGTGTGTGTGTGTGTGTGTGTGTGTGTGTGTGTGTGTGTGTGTGTGTGTGTGTGTGTGTGTGTGTGTGTGTGTGTGTGTGTGTGTGTGTGTGTGTGTGTGTGTGTGTGTGTGTGTGTGTGTGTGTGTGTGTGTGTGTGTGTGTGTGTGTGTGTGTGTGTGTGTGTGTGTGTGTGAGTGTGTGTGTGTGTGAGTGAGAGCAGGGAGCTTTCTGAACAAACACAGTAGGTTAGCAGGGAAACATTGTGTTGTTTTTGGAGCCCAGTGTAATAATGGTTCCTAATGAATAGGTCAAGGGAGGAGACCTAGCCTTGTTTTACTAACAGGCTCCAGCAACTGACGCCTCGATGGCTCCAAGACACCAGGACCTGAGTCATCTGACGACGGGGATGACTTAAAGAGGAGTAGCAATAGGGAGATGAAACATTAGTTAAACAGAAGAAGAGGAACAGAACAGAGGAGGTAAGACATTAGGACAAAGGAGAGGAGATGAGACATTAGGACAAAGGACAGGAGATGAGATATTAGGACAAAGGACAGGAGATGAGATATTAGGACAAAGGAGGGGAGATGTGATATTAGGACAAAGCACAGGAGATGAGACATTAGGACAAAGGACAGGATATGAGACATTAAGACAAGGAGATGAGACGTTAAGACAAAGGAGAGGAGATGAGAAATTAGGACAAAGGACAGGAGATGAGACAATTGGACAAAGGAAATGAGACATTAGGACAAAGGAGATGAGATGAGATGTTAGAACAAAGGAGAGGAGATGAGACACTAGGACAACGGACAGGAGATGAGACATTAGGACAAAGGAGGGGAGATGTGATATTAGGACAAAGCACAGGAGATGAGACATTAGGACAAAGGACAGGATATGAGACATTAGGACAAAGGAGATGAGACATTAAAATAAAGGATTGGAAAGGAGACATTAGGGTAAAGGACAAGAGATGATAAATTAGGACAAAGAAGATGAGATGAGACATTAAAACAAAGGACAGGACAAGATCAATCAATACATCAAACATATTTATTAAGCCCTTTTTACATCAGCAGCACAAAGCGCTATAGAGAAACCCAGCCAAAAACCCCAAACAGCAAGCAATGCAGATGTAGAAGCACGGGGGCTAGAAAAAACTCCCTAGAAAGGCAGGAACCTTGGAAGAAACCTAGAGAGGAACCAGGCTGGGGGGTGGCCAGTCCTCTTCTGGCTGTGCTGGGTGGAGAGGAACAAGGCTCTGAGTGGTGGCCAGTCCTCTTCTGGCTGTGCCAGGGGGAGATTATAAGAGTGCATGGCCATTGAAGACAGATTGTTCTTCAAGATGTTCAAACGTTCATAGATGGCCAGCACGGTCAAATAATAATCACATTGGTTGTAGAGGGTGCAACAGGTCAGTACCTCAGGAGTAAATGTAAGGACCGATGCCGGAGATGAGAAGCAGGTACGGGGAGTCAAACATTTAATCCAGAACAGACAGGGAACAAGACAGAAACAGTGTCAGCACATGGGTATACAAGGACATATGGACATTAATAAAGAAGCAGGGAACAGATCGGGGAACCAGACAGATATAGGGAAGGTAATGACAGAGGTGA
The DNA here is from genome assembly GCF_901001165.1 of Salmo trutta. Lineage (NCBI taxonomy): Eukaryota > Metazoa > Chordata > Actinopteri > Salmoniformes > Salmonidae > Salmo > Salmo trutta. The sequence goes on along the minus strand of NC_042986.1, from coordinate 32,585,950 downwards.
TTGAGTCCAGGTGAGTCCAATAATCGCTGATGCACGTGACGGGGGAAAGGCAGGTGTGCGTAATGATAATGGAAGGAGTGCGCACTGCTGGGGAGCCTGGCACCCTCGAGTGCCAGGGGGAAGAGCGGGAGCAGGCGTGACAGTACCCCCCCTCTAGGGGCGCCACCCGGCGTCCCACCTGGGCGAGCCTGACTGGCCTGCCGAGGCACAAGCGCTGAACAAACCAGCTGGGCGTGAAACCCCGACGAACCAGCAGAGGCATGAGAGCCTGGCGAGCTGGCTGAGGCATAGGAGCCTGACGATCCGGCTGAGGCAGGAAGGCCTGGCAATCCCACTGAGGCATGGGAGCCCAATGACCCGGCGGAGGCATAGCAGCCTGACGAGCCAGCTAGGCGTAAAAACCTGACGATCCAGATGAGGCCTGATGTGGGATGGGCGCCTTCCGAGCCAACCGGGGCAAGAAACCTCTCAAGCCAGCTAGGGAGTGACAGCTCGACGAGCTGGCTTAGGCACCCCCAGTTCCATCGGTGTCATTTTCCCCACCAACCGGTACATCAGCACTCCCCGATGCTTCGTATGATGGCCTCTGCATTATGTAAGGACCAAAGTCGGAGACGAGAAGCAGGTACAGGAAGTCAAACATTTAATCCGGAACACACAGGGAACAAGACAGGAACAGCGTCAGCACACGGGTATACAAGGACATATGAACATTAATGCAGAAGCAGGGAACAGATCGGGGAAAAAGACAGATATTGTGAGTCCAATAGTCGCTGATGCGCATGACGGGGGAAAGGCAGGTGTGCATAATGATGATGGCAGGAGTGCACAATGCTGTGGAGCCTGGCGCCCTCGAGCGCCACGGGGGAAGAGCGGGAGCAGGCGTGACAATAAATGTCAGTTGGCTTTTCATAACTGAGCATTCAGAGGTCGAGACAGCAGGTGCGGTAGAGAGAGAGAGTCGAAAACAGCAGGTCCGGGACAAGGTAGCACGTCCGATGAACAGGTCAGGGTTCCCTAGGGGGAGTGGGAGAGAGAGAGAATTAGAGGGAGCATACTTAAATTCACACAGGACACCAGATAAGACAGGAGAATTACACTAGCCCCCCGGCACATAGACTATTGCAGCACAGATACTGGAGACTGAGACAGAGGTGGGTCGGGGGACACTGTGGCCCCGTCCGACGATATGGCCAACCAGGCAGGATTTAAACCCACCCACTTTGCCAAAGCACAATCCCCACACCACTAGAGGGATATCAACAGACCACCAACTTACTACCCTGAGACAAGGCTGAGTATAGCCCAAGAAGATCTCCCCCACCGCACAAGCCTGAGGGAGCACTCAATCCACTCAAGTGATGCACCCCTCCTAGGGACGGCATGGAAGAGCACTAGCAAGCCAGTGACTCAGCCCCGTAATAGGGTCAGAGACTTAGAATCCCAGTGGAGAGAGGGGAGCCGGCCAGGCAGAGACAGCAAGGGTAGTTCGTCGTTCCAGTGCCTTGCCGTTCACCTTTGCACACCTGGGCCAAACTGCACTCAATCATAGGACCTACTGAAGAGATGAGTATTCATTAATGACTTAATGGTCGAGACCGAGTCTGCGTCTCTCACATGGATAGGTGGATCATTCCAATTAAATAGAGCTCTATAAGAGAAAGCCTTGCCTCCAGCTGTTTGCTTAGAAATTCTAGAGACAATAAGGATGCCTGCGTCTTGTGACTGTAGAGTGCATGTAGGTATGTACGGCAGGACCAAATCGGAGAGATAGGTAGGAGCAAGCCCATGTAACGCTTTGTAGGTTAGCAGTAAAACCTTGAAATCAGCCCTAGCCTTAACAGGAAGCCAATGTACTGCAGAGAGGCTAGCACTGGAGAAATATGATCAAATTGTTTGGTTCTAGTCAGGATTCTAGCAGCTGTGTTTAGCACTAACTTAAGTTTATTTAGTGCTTCGTCTGGGTAGCCGGAGAGTAGAGCATTGAAGTAGTCTAATCTACAAGTGACAAAAGATTGGACTAGCTTTTCTGCATAATTTTTTGACAAAAGGTTTCAGATTTTTGCAATGTAATGAATATGGAAAAAAGCTGTTCTTGACAAAAGAGAAATCAGGGTCCAGTGTAACGCAGAGGTCCTTCACAGTTTTATTTGAGATGACTGACAACCATCAAGATTAATTGTCAGATCCAACAACAGATATCTTTGTTTCTTGGGACCTAGAACTAGCATCTCTGTTTTGTCTGAGTTTACAAGTAAAAAATGTGTCGCCATCCAATTCCTTATGCTGTTGTGCTGTTTGTTTCTACTTGGCTATCTGCTAAACTTTTTTGTTTTTACTTCAAATATATTTACCACCGTTTTAGTTTTTTGTTTCTTAGTTTCTTTCACCCCGGACGCCTTATCTGGACATGGTTCTACAGAACCTCTACTAGCCAAAAAAGCTAAGTAGTAACATAAGCACTATGCCATGTAATTGCAGTCGCTGTACTCATAATTTACAGGAGAACTATCGCCGTATGCTGAGGATAGCCGTGTTGCAAGCAGAGCTTCAGATGGAATCGTTAGGCAAGGGCAATTTAAGTGTAAGAAAGGATGAAACAGCATCTGTGCCAGTAAGTACAGATAGTAGTAGAAATCCCCCCCGCACAGTCCCTGCAGCCGGACAATTTTCTCAAGGCTTCTGGAAAGAAATGCTGTCGGCATGCTCAACCGGTGTCGCTCATTCAGCCGACAGAAACTTTCAACCGGTTCTCCTCCACCCTTCTCAGGTCTTTCCTCCACCCGTTACGGGGTCTGAGCCGCTGAAGCCTCCCACCATTAGCTCTAACAATTTGAAAACCCTAGTCATTGGCGACTCCACTACCCGCAATATTAGGTTTAAAAATAATCATCCAGCGATCATACAATGTATACCAGGGGGCAGGGCTACCGACGTAAAGGCTAATCTGAGGATGGTGCTGGCTAAGTCTAAAACTGCAGTGTGTAGAGAGTATCGGGATATTGTTATCCACTTCGGCACCAACAATGTTAGGATGAAACAGTCAGAGGTCAGCTTCAGCATGTAAATCATCTAGAAATATGTGTCGGCATCGAGTAGCTGTCGCTGGCCCCCTCCCAGTTAGGGGGAGTGATGAGCTATATAGCAGTCTCACAACTCAATCGCTGATTGAAAACTGTTTTCTAGTGTTGAATTTGGCTCCATAGGAGTTGAATTAACTCTTGGGATTTTACTGTGTGGCTGTACTGCTTCTGTTTTGTATCGTCAGGTACACCAAAGCCTGAGAGTACTCCATGGGCTTCTAAGTATTAAAAAAGCTAAAGAGTTGAATATTATTCTTGATGGAAGACTATTCAGTGAGTACGTGTGGCTCTGACTGTGTGTGACTGTTGAGGGTTGAGGCCCAGTTCTGCTACGATGGGGCGAGTAAATATTGGCAGAACGGAAGGAGAGACACACAGATGTGTGAGATGTCAGAGCAGTTACTGTAACTGACGTAAGAGAGATGGAGGGAGGGATGGAGGGAGGAAGAATACCCCAACCCTCTTTCAGCAGAGAAGATACCTCCAAGAGCAGAAGGAAAAGTCAATAGGAATGGGAAAAATAGGAGAACATTAGAAAAAGCCTAGCATGAGAGAGGCAGAGCAGAGTTCTGTGGATTAGTGCATAGAGTGGGTACTCTAAGACTTCATTGTCCAGTCCTATGTTCTCCATAGAAATCATTGACAGAGAGAGAAGTCTTATTGTCCCATCCTGCAGTCACCATTGTAGTCTCTACAAGTGGCTGCAGTGGAGTTGGAGTGGAGAGGGTCTTTGTTGTTAGCAGCTCAGCCCTCCACTGGAGGACCCCAGTCTCCTGAGAGCACAGGAAGCAGAATAGAGGTAGACAGGACATACAGGCATACAGCGGGTATGGAGAGTGTGTTTAATGGAGCCAGACAGACAGCCCCCTGTGTAGTGAAGTACCTGCAGGGCAGACTATAGGCATAGTTAGGAGACAGACAGGGAGAAGAGGTTGTGGGGTGGTGACTGTCTCAAGTGTGTTTCCATGTGTTTTGTCTGTGTTGCAGCATGTTGCAACATAAACAAACCTCTTCCTATTCTCATTAGTGCCCCCAAATCTGCTACCCCCAACCCCCTTGAACAGTTTGAAACATTTAAAAAGATAATGCTAGGAACAGGAGGTCATGTACTGTATATGCTATGAACATGAAGAGCTTATGAGCAGGTTAAGAGAGGTCATTGGAAATAGTCAGGGACGTGCCAGCTGGACCAGGCGGTGATACCGGGCGATAGCGCCATCCAGAACCCAGCTGTCCAGGATGTTTCAGAAATATTCTGACAGAATTCTAGTGACGTAATGGGTCAGGGAGGGCACTGTGTCGTGAGATCAGCGCATGCTGGACGAGGGAGTGGTGTGTGTGTGTGTGTGTGTGTGTGTGTGTGTGTGTGTGTGTGTGTGTGTGTGTGTGTGTGTGTGTGAGTGTGTGTGTGTGTGTGTGTGTGTGTTGTGTGAGTGTGTGTGTGTGTGTGTGTGCGCGCGTGTGCGCGTGTGAGTGTGTGTGTGTGTGTGTGTGTGTGTGTGTGTGTGTGTGTGTGTGTGTGTGTGTGTGTGTGTGTGTGTGTGTGTGTGTGTGTGTGCGTGTGTGTGGTAAAGCTGGTAATCTGGCTATATTAGCCCTGAGGAGGACCGTCCGGTTCCAATAGAATGATATCATGAAGCTGGCAGAGTAGGTGTGAGAGCAGGTGCTGTGGGAGGAGAGAAGGGGGAGGAAGGGGGAGGATGAGTGGGAGGGGTAGACAGGGAGAAATGAGAGGAGAGGAAAGAGGAGAGAGGAGTGAGGGAAATAGAGGAGAGAGAGAAGAGGAGAGGAGAGGAGAGGGCAAAGAGAAAAGAGAAATGGGTTTACAGGGAGAGGGGGGGAGGATGATAAGTTGGTGTGAGAACAGGGCAGAAGGGCATGGGGCATGGGTGGTGCCATTGGGTGAGTTGGACATTGAGCCAGTCTAGATGCCCAAATGGATCTATTTTTACTTTTGTGAGGGTAGCAGGGGAGGGAAAGGATGGGGGTAGAGAAAGGACCAGACCGGACTGGATGGAGGAAGGAGGAAGGGCTGGGAAGGATAAGTGGGTGTGAGGAGAAACAGAGGGGTGTAGGTGGTAATGAAAACTGGACCTGGAGCAAGAGTGGATGTCCAAATGGATCTATTTTTACTCTCTTAACAGATTCCATCAATCCCTGCTAACTACCAACAGGATCCCTTCACATCCCCTCTGCTCTTCTTCAATACACATTAGGCTAGAGTTTATTGTCATATTTATACTACTGACTTGTTATTGTGAAACCTGGCAACCTGGCATGGCTTTTCAGGCTTTCCCCCCTATTCTGTGCACTTTGTTGACCATGAGAAGAGCTAGTGTGTTAATTATGCAATGCTGGTGGATGGAATAGATTATTGTGTTGGCCAGCATCAGCTGGAAGATGTCTGGTTCCAGTACTAACAATAGATGACCACCAATGATACTACAGGATGGACCAATTGTAAGTGTGCATATGGGGAAGGGAATGGGTCAAGTGGAAGTGTGTGTGTGTGCATGTGCGTGCGCATGCGTGTGTGTGTACGCGTGCTTGTGTGTTCGTCATGGGAATGACCATCTGGTGGACATCAGGACTGTCCAAACAAACATTAGCTACTGATTACCGGAACCATCTCCGCTCACACACACACACATGCACACACACACACACACACACGCACACACAAACACGCACACACACAAAAAAGGATGCGCCATGAACCCTATTGTGCAGTTGGCCGTATCCATAGTGTATGCGACCTCATCAGTAGTTTTAGTCATATCAGATGATATGATAATCAAATCAAATCAAATCAAATTTATTTATAGAGCCCTTCGTACATCAGCTGAAATCTCAAAGTGCTGTACAGAAACCCAGCCTAAAACCCCAAACAGCAAGCAATGCATGTGAAAGAAGCACGGTGGCTGGGAAAAACTCCCTAGGAAAAACTCTTGAGAAAGGATCAAAAACCTAGGAAGAAACCTAGAGAGGAACCAGGCTATGAGGGGTGGCCAGTCCTCTTCTGGCTGTGCCGGGTGGATATTATAACAGAACATGGTCAAGATGTTAAAATGTTCGTAAATGACCAGCATGGTCAAATAATAATAATCATAGTAATTGTCGAGGGTGCAACAAGCACGTCCGGTGAACAGGTCAGGGTTCCGTAGCCGCAGGCAGAACAGTTGAAACTGGAGCAGCAGCATGGCCAGGTGCACTGGGGACAGCAAGGAGTCATCATGCCAGGTAGTCCTGAGGCATGGTCCTAGGGCTCAGGTCCTCCGAGAGAAAGAAAGAAAGAGAGAAAGAGAGAATTAGAGAGAGCATATTTACATTCACACAGGACACCGGATAAGACAAGAGAATACTCCAGATGTAACAGACTGACCCTAGCCCCCCGACACATAAACTACTGCAGCATAAATACTGGAGGCTGAGACAGGAGGGATCAGAAGACACTGTGGCCCCATCCGATGATACCCCCGGACAGGGCCAAACAGGCAGGATATAACCCCACCCACTTTGCCAAAGCACAGCCCCCACACCACTAGAGGGATATCTACAACCACCAACTTACCGTCCGAAGACAAGGCCGAGTATAGCCCACAAAGATGTCCGCCACGGCACAACCCAAGGGGGGGGGGGGCGCCAACCCAGACAGGAAGACCACGTCAGTGGCTCAACCTACTCAAGTGACGCACCCCTCCCATGGACGGCATGGAAGAACACCAGTAAGTCAGTGACTCAGCCCCTGTAAAAGGGTTAGAGGCAGAGAATCCCAGTGGGAAGAGGGGAACCGACAAGGCAGAGACAGCAAGGGCGGTTCGTTGCTCCAGCCTTTTCGTTCACCTTCACACTCCTGGGCCAGACTATACTTAATCATAGGACCTACTGAAGAGATAAGTCTTCAGTAAAGACTTAAAGGTTGAGACTGAGTCTGCGTCTCTCACATGGGTAGGCAGACCATTCCATAAAAATGGAGCTCTATAGGAGAAAGCCCTACCTCCAGCCGTTTGCTTAGAAATTCTAGGGACAATTAGGAGGCCTGCGTCTTGTGACCGTAGCGTACGTGTAGGTATGTACGGCAGGACCAAATCGGAAAGATAGGTAGGAGCAAGCCCATGTAATGCTTTGTAGGTTAGCAGTAAAACCTTGAAATCAGCCCTTGCCTTAACAGGAAGCCAGTGTAGGGAGGCTAGCACTGGAGTAATATGATCAAATTTTTTGGTTCTAGTCAGGATTCTAGCAGCCGTATTTAGCACTAACTGAAGTTTGTTTAGTGCTTTATCCGGGTAGCCGGAAAGTAGAGCATTGCAGTAGTCGAGCCTAGAAGTAACAAAAGCATGGATTAATTTTTCTGCGTCATTTTTGGACAGAAAGTTTCTGATTTTTGCAATGTTACGTAGATGGAAAAAAGCTGTCCTTGAAGCAGTCTTGATATGTTCTTCAAAAGAGAGATCAGGGTCCAGAGTAACGCCGAGGTCCTTCACAGTTTTATTTGAGACGACTGTACAACCATCCAGATTAATTGTCAGATTCAACAGAAGATCTCTTTGTTTCTTGGGACCTAGGACAAGCATCTCTGTTTTGTCCGAGTTTAAAAGTAGAAAATTTGCAGCCATCCACTTCCTTATGTCTGAAACACAGGCTTCTAGCGAGGGCAATTTTGGGGCTTCACCATGTTTCATTGAAATGTACAGCTGTGTGTCGTCCGCATAGCAGTGAAATTTAACATTATGTTTTCGAATGACATCCCCAAGAGGTAAAATATATAGTGAAAACAATAGTGGTCCTAGAACGGAACCTTGAGGAACACCGAAATTTACAATTGATTTGTCAGAGGACGAACCATTCACAGAGACAAACTGATATCTTTCCGACAGATAAGATCTAAACCAGGCCAGAACTTGTCCATGTAGACCAATTTGGGTTTCCAATCTCTCCAAAAGAATGTGGTGATCGATGGTATCAAAAGCGGCACTAAGATCTAGGAGCATGAGGACAGATGCAGAGCCTCGGTCTGACGTCATTAAAAGGTCATTTACCACCTTCACAAGTGCAGTCTCAGTGCTATGATGGGGTCTAAAACCAGACTGGAGCGTTTCGTATACATTGTTTGTCTTCAGGAAGGCAGTGAGTTGCTGCGCAACAACTTTTTCAAAAATTTTTGAGAGGAATGGAAGATTCGATATAGGCCGATGATATGATATGATATAGATGATATCAGATATCATATGTCATATCAGATTACATATCAGATGACATGATAATGATATGAAATAGATGATATCAGATATCAGATGTCATATCAGATGACATGTCAGATGACATATCAGATGATATGATAATGATATGATATATGAGTTAAGATACAGATGACATATCATATTTCATATCAGATGACATACAGATGTCATATCAGATATATCAGATGATTTATCAGATGACATATCAGATGACATATCAGATGACATGATAATGATATGATATAGATGATTTAAGATACAGATGACATATCGTATTTAATATCAGATGACATACAGATGACATATCAGATGACATATCAGATGACATGATAATGATATGATATAGATGATTTAAGATATCAGATGACATTTCAGATGTCATATCAGATGAATTAACAGATGACATGATAATGATATGATATATATATCAGATGTCATATCAGATCATATGATAATGATATGATATAGATGATATCAGATATCAGATGACATATCACATGATATGA